>NC_091486.1:4890621-5070621 GCF_947461875.1 Haliaeetus albicilla
CTAATTGCCAAGTGAAGAGTAACAGAAGAGAAGAAGCAGATTACCTTATCAAATTTGCAGCTCTTGAATATACAGTGCTATAATATAGTGTCTACCCACATCATTTTTCTACTTCAGCATCAAAGAAGTAAAGCATTATTTTACTATTGAATTTGCTCAAACTTTAAATTAGGATATTCAAACTTAGAAGGAAGACATATTTATAAGTATTGTCTCAATGTATGAAATCATATAGTATTTACCAGACTTTCTATCCGAAGACCCAAGCCTGCTTTCTTTATCCTTCATATAAGGTGGGTTCTGATATTCATTGTACCCTTGTACCCCAATAATAAGACTTTTCAGGTCAGCCCTGCTACCCCAGAGTCGTTTCAGTAGAACCGATGGAAGAATAAATGATATACAAATGACCTTATTCTTGGCTAGGCTGCATACTGTGTCCTAATCATTCATTTTTGTGCAAAGCGGACACAAAGAGGATATTAATTGCTACCATATCACACTTTTCCTCTTAAATTTAGCAGTTACGGAACATGAGATTCATTTTTGCATTTATTTTTATCTAGATGTTAACATACGGCTCAAGGCAGAGAACATTCAGAAATTCGAACAAAGGTGTACCCCAGTTAGGACACGTGGCTGCGGTTTGGGAAGGTAAATCGGAGCTTGCTTTAATTAAAACAGTTTGCAATGATCATAATAAACGAGCCGTGCACTCTGGATATTTACTGCGGGGGCTTGCTGCTGTGTTGCCCCACTGTTGACCCCACGATGGTTATGGGTTACCCACATCCAATTAGCTCAGATCTGCATACCTGCATCACGTCTCCGTGCTGGAATGTGGCTCTTCTGCCACTAGGCCAAATGCTGCTCTCCCTAACTCATTAACTCAGCCTTTAATGCAGTGAAAACGCAAGCAGCGGTGACACGGTGGTTTTCTTTTCTCTGGCTTTGCATGGGTGAGCTCTGGTCCTGCTTTCTCACACTCCGAAATTCAGAGCAATCTGCCAGGTTTCACTGACTTCCAGCTGGAAAGGGTGCACACTGCTTTCCGTGGGTGCCCGTGCTCCGCACCACATGCGACCTAGGTTTTTGTGGATCTTTGTTATCCTACTAAAACTATATAGAGCTAGACATTCTCAAAAGTCACTAATTTGTCTTGTTCTGGCTTCAGGAACAGGAGGAGAACAGACTTACTCTGTTGGATTCCTGCAGTGGTAAGTATTCGTCAGTCATCTCCTGATCTTGAGTTGAGCCTTTGAAGTTCTCCTGGGGTTCCTTATACACCAGGAACACAGTAGAGCACAGCAGATTTTCCAAGCTGTCCTGGAGAGTGACCTTCTATAATCCATTGAAAGTCCAAGAATTCTCAACGGAGAGGATCTGCGGTCATTCTGTCTCAAACCTACCCTTGGCATCTGCATGAACCACAGTTCAGCAGAGCATAAGCCTTGGGCCTGCAGTGCAAGAAACACATTAATTATTAAACCCTATTTGTAGGTATTTAAGACTGAAAGAGAAGCCAGATTTAGGGCAAGGAAAAAGACAGATTTTTTTTTTAAAATGCATTTGACTTACCGGTGTAAAAGCAGGTCTTATCTAATGCAACTTTGTTTTTTTCTTCTTTTTGGGGGGAAAGTATATCAGTATATAGGTATGTTTAGCAATTTCAGTCCTGCATGGACTTTGGGTCTAATACTCAAAGCGTGAGCATGCACAACTCTAGATGAAGTTCTTTGTGTTTTGATGCAGGAGAGTGTGAAGGTAGGGAGCCGTGTTCTTGGGTCAGACATGCTTTTCCTAGTATTCTTACAAAAGAATGCAAAAAATTACACCTAAGCTCAACTCAAGCACATGAGTAACACCGGGGGATTACTCAACATCTGATTTCAAGACTTTGAATCATCAAGGTCTTAACTACCACAATGGCAACTTTAAAATGTCACAGGACCAACCACTGCCACGCCACACAATGCTGGTCTTTTCTTTCCCTGTTAAGAATAGGTTTGCTCATTCATACTGCAAATAAAGAAACATCTTTAGGCCCAAATCTGCAAACAGTGAAGTCATTAAACAACTGACTTCAATCCACATGAGCAACTTCACTTGCCTGAATAGTAAAAGCAAAACTAGACCCTTAGTGAACAGCCCGTCATAATCTTAGGGTGACAACACCGAAGTCAGTGGAGTGGTTTGTAAGTCCAAGTAAGACACAAATGAAGACATTCTTGTGTACATGTCCAGCCAAATGGGAGTATGGATATTAATTCTTAACAAAGATAGTTAAATATTTTTACCCAATAAAGTATGCAGCAAATATTCTACTACTTTGAAGCACATAATGAAAAGGTCTCCTTTTATATCTTTACCCAGCTCTAAATGAGATAAGAGCCTTCAATGTATTTTGGACATTTGGTTGACAAATAATGAAGCTATAAGACTTTAAAAATCCTGTACAGTGCATGTGCAGTCCACTGGCTCCAGACGTACATCCACAATCTGGAGTTGTGCAGCCTGAAATAAACACAGCTGTGTTTATCTGAATGTGTGATCCCATGTACATGGTAGAAAGTTCAAATAAATGCACTCAGTGCGACGATGCTGTAAATGCAGCGAGTGCATTTGTCAGATGTGTGATGATGCAATCTCTTAAATAAACAGACTGAGCTGTTTGTTTGACTCCTGAGCTACAAAGACATAAAAATATATGTACATTAATTGAAGCCAATAAAATGAAATCCAAAACAGCTATAAGATCTTAATTGAACCTTAGCTGGAAATTCACTTGTTGTTCTTACGCCCAGAATAAACAAGTTCTGTGTGCTGGTATTAAATGTATGGCATAAAATTTGGACAATAATAGACTAACGTAATAGATAACCATCAGTTCTGGTTTTAGTGGACCAATTCTGTTTCTTCCTAGGAAGTCCCATTGTCTAAGCCCAACTCTAGAAATCATAGGGTATCCCCAAATTTTCTTCTCATCGACCAAAGAGATAGGTCTATTTTACAGCTAAAATATCTTTATTTGGGATGTGCGGTCTGTTCGGTATTCAACAGAACCAATAGTCTAGAGGAATAAGTTTCTGATGAGCTGAAGAATATGTGAAGGGAAGAGAAAAACTGAATGAACGTAGATGCTGTCAAAGCTGTTGCTTTACTCAGAGTTAACACTGGCTCAGCGTTTCACTATAAACTCATTCAGAACATCAAGTTACTGGAAAAAATCCGCCACTTGAGAAATATGCGATAGTTACTGATGAGTCAGAAGTTGGAAGTAGTGACACCACTACACACTATTAAAAAGTCCTACTTTTCAATACCGTCTGACTGCTCTGCAACCCAAAATAACATCACTGCAGAAATGTCGTAAAGCTTTTTCATTTGTCTTAAGCATATTCACTTGGAAAACACGAGCTGTACAAATGGTCTCGAGACTGGTTACTGTAGAATTAGGCCATCAAATTCCTTGACTTATGTGCTTTAAAATCTTGCCCAAAAGATGGCACTAACATTGTTTTTAGTTACATATATTGGATATAGATTTAATTCTTCCCCCATGTAAAAGTATCTTCAAAATGGTCACAAATATATGTTGGAAGAACACGCTTAATATGCACTACTATGCCAGCTAACAATCGCTGTATAGAAATTAAGCTTCCTTCACATTAGCAGCATCGGACACTGCATAGAGAAACTATTGCTGGAGCAGCAGATGTATCTGTCAAAGTACAGAGACACTGAACTATGAAACCTTCATCCCAACCAGGACTATTTAAATCTATGTAATATGCCATACAATATACCAGAACGGTATCATACATTTAAATCATGCACTATTAAATCTCTTGAAAAGTATGCTAAGCCTAGATCAACTTCATTGAACAATTTATATCTGATTTAAAATATTCAAAGAAGTATTACACTGTTGAATTTTATTATCAGTAATTTATTTCAAGTTTTAAAATATTTAAATTACATGCTGTATAAGGAATGGCAAATAGTTTGCATGCCTCCTCAAGCAGTGGAAGCACCTATTTCCAACACTTTCACAGTTTACTTTAATATGGTTATTTTGGGCATGCACGGAGACCCTCTTCTTTTCACTAACCAGATCCTGTCAACGGGCTTAAAGAAGGTGGGCCCCAAAAGAGCTAAAAATTTGCCATTGATCTGGCAAGAACAGAGCACGTGACAAGCAGAGGACTCAAGTGGGGCTACTGTAATTTACAGCAGCACCAGGGATAAAAATACCGCTGCCTTCAGTCTTGCTCCCACTGAAGCCAGCGGAAAAAAGACCTGCAAAGAGTCAGGCCCAGCTTTCAGTATTGTGAGCTTCTTCTGAACGTCTGGTGATTTTTATTTTCATGTCATGCTCCTTCCATAATGGCATAACTCATACAGCTTCCAAAACCCTCAGGTATATGTTAAGATGCTGGGATAAAGCTGAATACTGGGTAAAACCAGAGCAAGCGACATAAGAAGATAACGAGACAAACGGGTCAGTGTGATAAGTGTGACCAAATTCTTGTCAAGTCTTTTGCAAGCACCATAACGAAGGATAAATTTGAGGGGCAGAGCAGAGAAAGTTTGAAGGGAGAGCTTGGAAACTGAATATCAAGGCAACAGATAAATGAAAGCGAAATGTAAAGAAGGGCAACGTCATGGCAGGTCTTGAACGAAAGTCAAGCAGCTTATGCTCTATGAGGTCAACACAAGGGATGTTATGGGAGCCGGGAGAGAGCAGCTGTGGGTTGAAGCTGTTTTAGAAAGTGGCAGGAGGGGAAGGAGATGGAGAATGACGTGCTGGGATGGGACTGCCGCCTGTGACAAGAGAAGCTGAAGGGAGATGGAGCAAAGCAGGTAAAAGGGTACATGGTCCGGAGGCACAGCAGAGAAATGGGGAAGTGGTGGTATGGAGACACGTCAGAGGTGAAGAAATAGCTAGTAGTGGTGCAAGGGAAGGGAGGCGGACCCATACGTAACAGGCTTCTCTTTGTGGTAGGCGTGTAGCAGCTCTAATCCAGGGCTGTGCTCTCGCTTACATTGAATTTAGCCCCAAAACGAGGAAGAGAGGAAGCGCAAATTACGCTGACCTGATGTATATATAGCTTTTCACTCTAAAAAGATGTACCACAAATGAGGAGGGTGAAGAATTGCAGGAGCTGCCCCAAAGCACCTTTAATGCTTAGCACCACTTCCTTAAGAAGTCCAAGTAATTTATATTCCCAGCCTGCTGCCCTTCTGCTAACGAACCCCTCCTGAAATTAGTCAGTAAAAGAAATGCAAGGAAAGGGAAGGTGAGCTTCTCGGGGAGGGAAGACCTAGCCACTCACTTTTACTTTTTGTTTTAGTTTCCCAGAGACAGAACCAGGTTTCCTTTCAGACTTGCATTTTTGTCGTTGTATATCTGGTGCAAACCAACCTTTATACCCTCCTCTTAAACTTTATGTTTCTTTGTGGGAGAAATTAGTCGGGGAGAAAAGAGAAGTGAGGACCAATGACTGCACCACAAAATAGTAACCGAGGCATCACAACGAAATCAGGGAATTTACAAAAGCGAAAAATTAGATACAGCTACCGAGGCCGCCAGCCACAGGTGGGTTCTCTCCCATTAACATAAAACCCCTCAGTTAAGCGGAATCAGAAGAGCACGGTACCAATTATTGTAAGCTGCCATCGCCACTCCCGTTGAGGCTCTGTTCAGTCCACGAGAAAAATCTCACGCTGTGTTAGAAGGGCCTGAAAATCCCCAGAACCATTGCTGGGAAACTCCCCACAACAATATCCTTGCACGCAGACGTTTTTTTGTGCTGCAACACAGCAGATCATCTAAATGCAACCAGTTGCTTTTGCATAAAAGTAGAGGTGCTCATCCGGTTACAACCCTAGCAAGGCATCATGCAGGAGCACACCTGGGAAAAAAAATCTCCTACAATAGGGTGCTGGACCATAACAGGACTCCGCTGTCCCTTCTACCTCCTCGCTTAATGAATTTTTCAAAAACCAAAGGGAACTGCCATCCTAACAACAGGAACTGGACAATTTGCAGTAGGTGCTACGCATGGTAGTGCTAGTAGCAGCAGGAGTGCCATGAATATGGAAGCGAGGAGCTAACAGGAGGAAGAGACATTTGGAGAGAAGTATCTTGCTCAGCTTCTCATAACAAAAACTAGTTTTAAAATCTTCAGCGGCGAAGCAAATGGGTAGGGTGTCACCGGTTCAGCTGAAAACTCACTTGCACCTTATGGTCACCATCTGTGGTGTGGAACGTTTTCAACCTTGACAAAGCAGATTTGTCCGAGGATATTTCCTCTCTTTGAAATAAGAGAATTAGCTGTGGTAAAACCGGAACCCGTGTTGGCACATCTACACTCAGG
Source organism: Haliaeetus albicilla (assembly GCF_947461875.1). Taxonomy (NCBI): domain Eukaryota; kingdom Metazoa; phylum Chordata; class Aves; order Accipitriformes; family Accipitridae; genus Haliaeetus; species Haliaeetus albicilla. Next base: position 4,897,002 of record NC_091486.1, read on the forward strand.
CGATCTCTGGAAAAAAAAAAGTATATCATTGCAACAAGCGTCTGGTTGCCAACCTGTAAAAAATAACACCCCGCCACCCCCGGCCAGCTCCAGCTGTGTCAGTGCCGAGCAACACCAAAGGCCACTCTCTCTTCCTCCTCCTTTTTAAAATATGAAGTGCCTTTTTAAAAGCCCATGAGAAGAAAGGCACGTGCAGCAGGTGGTCACATCTGTGCCCATCTCCCTCCGTCCTGAACAATTTGCTCCCGAGCGCTCTCGGCGAGGAAAAGGATGGAAACTCCGGGCGTGAAAAGAGGACGAGGGTGGGTGGAAGAGGACAAGGACAGGCACTCCCGCTTGCGTCTTGAGGAGGAAGAGAAGATCTTAAAGCCCACGAGCTGTTCGCCCTCTTTCTTGCTCTAGCTCAGTGTAACCACTGTGGGAGAATTCCCCCAGAGCCTAACTAGCTGACAAGCACAATAATCAACACATGTTTCAGATATGTATGCGCAGCCATGCTCTCGATCACTGTTGAGATGGAAGAGACCACAGAAATATAAAACATAGATGGTTTCCTTTTGATTTGCCCTTCATTTGAGAATTCTCCATTGGCTGTATTTGCATTCACAATACTGCCGCATTTGTGTGTTTTTCAAAGGACTGAGTCAATAATCCAAATGATGACTCCAGCTCTGGACATTTCAACTTTCATTTCAACTCATTTCACATTTTAATAATTCCTTAAGTATTGGAAGGTTCCTGTGTCAAGCTGGAGAGGAGCACTGCGGACCCGCGGCTCCTCTCTGTTTCTGCTAGGATTTTCTGTTTTCGCTTCGGGCAAATCATTTAATCACCCTGGGCTTCAGTCCCCTCAGCCTGCAAAAGGGGGATCAACTGACTTCCTTATCTCAAAGGTATATCGTGAGGATAAATTTGTGCATACAACTGCAGATCATGTTTTCGGGGGCCAGAAAATACTTGCCTAAATGGATAGATCCAGCGGTGCCTCTTGCTTCTAAAGAGGTAACGATGCACTGCTTCCCCAGCCACCACCCTGAACGTCGCAGACATTTTAAAGTTTTGACTTTTGAGGAAGTACACAGCCAATTACTACCATAGCTAAACACAGAAAGTTTAATCTGTTCTGCCCAGTTTTAATCTGGGTTTTTTTGCCTGATTCTTGAATTTTACTTCTTCCCCCAATTCTCCCATTCCTCCCCATAAAGAGGTGGAATGCCAGCGAGCTGCACTTCAGCAGAGATGAGTAGCATTGTCGGGCTAATTAGAATCCAATTAACACAGTCAAATGTAACCACTTCACTTCCAGTTCTGGTAGGCAATGTCACACGCTCCAGTGACACAGGAAGTACTGCGATGCGAATTAAGCATCATTAGCTAGAGGCAACCAGTAGAGACACAGGATGGCAATTGTCTGCTTGCAGAAACCACAAGAAAGGGCACAGCTCTCACCATCAAGAGCTTCATATGTAAGTCTGGCCTTTAAAATGTGTGACAATGACTCAGAATGAGGAACACAAGAAAATCTGCCGAAAAAGCAGTTTGTCACAATGTGGGATTCGTTTCTTCAACAGCTATAACCTCAGTTTCCTGATTCAGCAACTTTGATGCCTATAAATTAAAGAAATAAAGTGAAATGGCAACGTGTTTGCATGGGATGGAGGTAAAACCGGGTCCAAAAGGAAAAGCACTTTGGTGGTCAGGAAATGTAGTGTGCCTGGATTCAAGACTGGTGCCACTCGTGAAGTTAGGAGAACCCTTGTATGATCATTAAGCTTATCAAAGCCTTAGTAAGATTTGAACTTGGGTGAAGTCCTGGCCCAGTTGAAGTCAGGGCGATACTTCCAACCTCTCACCAAGTGTTTCTAAAGCGCCCAAAGCCCTGCACTGGGGCTGAAAAGCAGAATCAAAATAGAACAGATAAATAATAAATTAAATAACATAAGTTAAAGCCTCCTGGAAATGAAAACTGATTAGCCAGATTTCACAGAGGGTTTCAATTAAGTCTGTTTCTCATTTTTGTTTATCTATATTTAATACTGATAAATAATGTTATTTCATTAGATGTCTCTGAAGGGCGTTTCTAGCCTTTCTTAAAGGGATAGTCAGGCTTAAGAAAAAGTCATCACCTATGGATTCTGGGTTGGTAAAATGGAAAAAGCACACTTATTATTTTTCTCTACTAATGATGCTTGCATGTTTTCTTGCATTCTGTTTCTCCTCTGACTTTGCAGACACTAGAAATGGAGCTCTACTAAGAGTTCCCGTTTCCTCCCTGTGTTGAAAACCTGGAATATTGGCTACTGCTGCGCTTAAATGCTGTGCTTCATGATTCATTTATTCACCCTCAAAGATAAGAGAGGAAGGCCCAGGAGGACCAGTTCAATAGCTTCCCATCTCAGATGGCCCACGTGCCCCTGAGACCTGAGGATGGGGAAGGAGGAGTCCATCCCTGCTGCCTGGTTTCCCTCCAGCGTTACGTGCACTTACATCCAACCCCATCAAATGCTCCTATTTACAGAGAAAGGATGACAATATTAAAAAGCCACTTGTCATAGAATTAGGAAACAGTGACCAGCACCAGCAAGCCTTTATCCACCACCTGATGACCCTGATCCTACCCAACCTTGCATAGCAAACAGCAGAACTTCTCTGGTTTCAGCTGCTGGAGATCAAGTCCTGGGGACAGGCAGGTGAAAAGCTCCCCTACATACCTGTTCTTTAATTAAAAAATGTGTCAGGTGAAAAGGGGCAGCACATTAACGGGTGTTTGCTTTAGATGAGGAGACGGGGCTTTATGCACAGCGGCAGAACACGGGTGAGGGTTTCGACTCCGCGCTCCTCCCACGGGTCACCCTCCTGCACCCTGACAGTAATTTGACAGCCACGTAGCATGACTTCAGTAATGCAGAAAACAGCGTTGCATTTCCTAGAACTGCTTAACACTGTTTAATTGTGCTAATTTAACCCAGGTGGTCTCCACAGCAGCCTTTGCCTCAGGCCTGGAGAAAAGCAGGGAGGGGAAAGCAGCGAATTTGCTGCGCTGGTGCATGGGAAGAGTTGAGAAAACCCAACTGAGATGTGCAGAAACAAGGTATAGCAATTGTGTGCTTCGTATCGGCTCCCGCAGAGCTCGGGGAAGGTCTCGGCACAGGCAGCCTTCCAGGAAAGCATCCTCCTCTCCTGGTGCTACACCAGTCAGAGCACGGGGGGGACACCCTGGGTGCTGGTGGAGGAGTTAAAAAGACCTGTGGAGGCTGGGGCTGGGGACGGAGCGGAGATGTTTCTTCTGTGAAGATCTTCGGAGTCTGGCTTTGGGTAACAGCCTGTGTTTTACAGGTAATGCCCTCACCGGCGGTGGCTTCAAGGACTAGGATGCTGTAAGCTCCGGAGACTTTTTTGCTCACAGGACTTTGAGACGGAAAGGACTGGGATTCTCTCTAATTTCTGAAGAGTCCAGGTGACTACCTGTTGTGTAATTTAGCTGTGCTATAACCACCAGCTCATCAGCGAGACGTTTTTTCTGAGCAGATGCGCGTGCTAAAGCGGACAGCTATGAATGTTGTGCCAGAAGTCTTTTATTTGAATAATTATACAAGAGGGAAGATGGGTGGCCTTCAGGAGGGATGCAGGTAGCGCTGCCTGGAGCTGTGTAGTGGTGCCTGGTGTTGCCAGACCCACCGCTGCATCCCCGGCATGGAAATCATGTTGCTGAACTAGGATGACCTTGTTGCTCCATTTGGAGCCACTTTTTCTGCCCCCAGTTCTTACTCAATTGTCTGTTTGGCAACTTGAGCGGAGCTGGATTGCTGGATGTCTGAAAGACTAAGGCTGTCTGTGAGAGATGGGAATGTTCCCGTATTTCTGTCTCCAGCTCCCAGGGACCTGACTGAGACTCACAGTGCTCAGAATGCTGAAGGAGGGCGCCCAAAAAAATGCCATAGCAAATGCAGCTGGAAAGTCACCTTTTTTTTAATTCGCTTTGATTTCTCAGGCTGTTTCTCAGCCTGAAACCCAGGTCTGAATCTAGTGATGCACAGAAAGGAAGGGTGTTGGGTGTCATTTCTGTGGCACTCTCTCTGTCCTATTTCTCCAGCAAGTAGGACATCTGGGATTTATGGTCACCTTGGTCCCAAGCTTCAAGCTCCCCCCTTCAGCAAGGGTCCCCAGCCCTCAGAGCAGAGGCTGAGCTCCAAAGCAGACTCTGTGCACTTTGCAATACTGCAGAAAATCCCTGTGACCAGGGGAAGAAAAAGCAAAAGAAAATATGGCTTTTTAATTCAGTGCTGAGAGCACTCACCAGGACAGGGGAACTTTAAGCTGTGATTCCTGCTGCCTTCAAAAGTCATATCTTCCCGGTTACTGAAAATGTGTCTGTCTTGGGAGCAGTGAACTGAAATTTCCCTATTCCTACATGACTGCATTCACAGTCATGTTCCCGTACTGTTTTTCTGTGCCATTACAGTTACAGGCAGCATAAGCCGTGCCTGCACCATCCACGCTCAAGTCCAGGATAGACAGAAAACTGACTAAAGAAAATTAAGCTCCACCTTGATGTCCCACTTTTCTCAGGCTATGTTTTTGCAACTTCGTAGCAGATGGTATGTCTTAGGTATATCACTTTGGAGATGCCAAGTGATGTACTATCTATCAGTGTTTTTATTTAATGAGGAGGGAAATTTTGACTCCTGCTTACACTTGGGAAGCTGCAACACGAAGACAGGTGTGATGCTATTTCATACTGCTGTATCATCTACCCAGAGCTCTTAATAGCTATTTTTAATCTGGACACTGAAGGAACTATTAATTAGGGAAACAAATCTGGGTGCCTAATACAAATTGTAGAGACTATAGTGGTGTATTACAGCATCTTAATTTTCTTCAGTGGCTACAATTAGCAGTGAGTTGGTCTGCACGATGACGGTTTTTTTTTTTTTTTTTTTATCTGACAAAATAAAGGTTGCAGATATAGGGCAGTTGAGTCATAACAGGAGATGTATGGGATTCCAGCCCAAAGCGCTTTACCTGTGTGTCCATTCAGTACACTTAAAAGGAGCCATTTTTATTTAAAAGCTGATGCCTCTAAAGTGAAACGTGGAAACCATTAAAGCACTCTGTGGCACTTGGTGACAGCTTTGTTTTTAACTGCAGTAGGACAAATATCAACATTTAATACTATATGGTATTATAATTCAATAAAAGAAATAAAGCAAGGTACAGCTGAGTGAGGAGGAAAAACATAAGTAACCAGGGTGTAGCTGCTGGTTTTAAATGTGAAGTAGGTGACAATATTGCACACAACTGCTCATTAAAAATGCCACTGTATTTTTCCATTTACGTATAGCCAAGTCCTTGGGTTTATATCTCATCTTTAAATGTGGCACAATAGTTTCCACTACCTGCACATCAGATCATAGATGTCACATTTTTGGTGGACTTTCACTGTTGAACAGATGTAATCTGACCTTCCTGCTTTGTGGGACCGCAAAGGAGGATGATTATGTTGGTGCAAGCTAACTTTATTTTCCTTTTCACAATGAAATCCATTTTTTTGAGAATTTAGACTTCTACTATAAAATAGGAAAATATTTATTAATGAAACAAATTTCATCTGTCTAGGGACTTGATTATCAAGTCAGCTGAAATCCATATAGGCTAATTGAAGATGAAATACTTGTCTCTTCGGTGTCACTCTGCCACAGCTGAATAAAAAAGCGGGAATTGGGGTTCCTCCATGTCCTTCTAAGGAAGCTGATGCTGGTACTAATCTTATTGGGCCTCTACAAACAGCAAGTGAGCAAACTCTTTGCAGTGGGTGTTTTTCTTTGCAAAAATGTAGCAGAAAGGGCAGAAAACGTAAAGAAAGAAAAAAGTACCAACAGGAAAACACTAAAAAGTAGTAATCAACTGAAAGCACTATGTGAAGAGGTCATGCAGTTGATGACCTTAAAAAAAAACAAAACAAAAACCAAAACCCTAGCACCAAAGTAAATCAAGTGGCTGCCATCACTAAATATACCTTTCATTTCCTCTCCACAAAGCAGAGGTACAAGCCACTTGGAAGTAAACCAAAAGCATTAGTCTCTCTTCTTCTGACGTGAGTGGGAAACCCCCTTCTGCCACACAAGTCCTCACACAGGGGCCGTTGCGATCGTGTTCTCGTGAGGAAGAAGAAGAAGAGGAGAAGTGGTTGACTCCACCTGGCGTCCTCGCAGCTCGCTGGATGCTGCGGCGCCCGTGCCCAATGGGACGCCCAACGGGATGCCCAAGCCCTTGGTGCAGCACACGGGGAAGGTTGGGGCAGGTTCTTGGGCTCATCATTGCTTCTGTCAGTCCTTCAGCCCTGTGCCTTTCAACATCCTCACCAGCTCCACAACTGTAGAAATGGGTTTATTTTAGTCTAAGGCGTCACCAAAATGGATTGTTCATAACTTGCTTCCTTACTTTTCTAAATGTGGGTAAGAAAGCTGACGAATGAAGGAGGAAACGGGATCTATCTGAGGCCCCCAATTCCATTTCCTTTAAAAAAAAAACCACCATAAAAATCAGCAAATGTGTTGATGCAACAGAGACTTTTTCATAAAAGCCTCGGACTGACCAGCCCACAACCCACCTCGCCTCTGGGAAAGCCAGCACCATCGCCCTGCTCTCGCTCCGCCTGGATGCGGGAAGGAGCTGGGAGAGGGACGGCAGCAACCCAGGCAGCCTGCAGAGCCACGCTCTCTTCTTGGAAACGTGGAAAGGTGATTATGGATAAGCTGGCGGATTGTGGCCAGAACCAGAAGATCTCAGGGACACTTAAAGAGGTTTAACTAGCTGAACGTCATCAGTTCTCCGCAGTCTGGTCCTGGGCTGGGGAACTAGTCCCCCATACTTTCAAAAATGCTTGCAAAGTGATATAGCTTGGACGCAGAGAATATTAGAGACTTGGTGTTGTGTTTTAAATTAATTCTTCGACCTGTATCTTCATCTGCCATGGTACGAATGAACATTACAGGCTGAACATTAGATATTTATGTTCATTTAACAATCTGTAATAAGCTATCGGGCCTGATTTTGACGTGTACATTGAAGTTATTGCTTTTTTATCAATATCACGGTACATTTGTCAGCAGAGAATGATAATTGTATTGCTATGTATATAACCAATCTTGTAGTGTGACGTGCTCTACGCTGTGCACAAATTGAATACATTTCATCTTAAATACAAGCCTATTAATTAAAATCAGAGAGAAATAGAGAATTTTAAACTGCCAATTATGGAGCATCTCTGAGCAGCGTCTTCTCCAGTATCTTCTGCTCTGGTAAATAACTTGGAGTCTCACCTACTCATCTATTTATTTATTTGTTATATGATGCCAGAGGAAATGCAAGGTCAGAGGTCTGAAATCAAGGGCACAAGAGGTAGGACAAAAAGGGCTGACAAGGCTGCTGTAAAAGCATGAGAACGTATTTCTGTATTACAGCAGGCATCAAGCAGCATCTGCTGTAGTTATGGCAGCAAGAGTAGCTTTTGTTCCGTTCCTTGCTTTTCACACACCAGTAACTTAGACAAATGCACTGCATATGTGGACACAGGTAGTCATCTGCACTTTTCAGAAGTGTCCAGCCAACTCTGAGTTTTAATTACTTCTATATTAATTTCCTTCCAACCTGGCTGCTTTTTTTTACAGCCAATGATGAACTAAATGTGAGGCCAGGTTTTGAGAAAAAGTAAGTTTAAAGCAAGAAATCCTTTTAAAATGACAAATCCTAACTCACACATCCTAGAATATACAGGATTTTATGCACAAGGAAGAGAAGACTTAAATAAGCCAGTAACAGCACTGAAGATCTGGGAAGGATTTCCCTGCCATAGTTTAATGGAGATCGTAAGAGCAAGAATGAGTCAGACCATACTTAAAAACTAATTGCCCATTATCCTGGTGTGATGATGGTTAACATTAAGATTTTCTGCAGTTCAGGTTACAGAAGCAGTGAAATGCAGTTATTTTTATCAACTGACCAAAGTGTAATAAAACTGTAGTAAAAATTCACCGGGAGAAGTTGCAATCATCAACGTTTGCCTCTTCTGGCAGAGTATAAAGAAGAGAAAAAGGACCTGTACCTTATGCCAAAGTAAAAGCCGCTGCTCGGGAGTTTTCTATGGCATATAAAATCTCTACACCACAGCATAAAATAAGGCAAAATGAACTCTGGTAAGAACAAGACCAAGTAGTACAGGATGAGAAGCCAGGTACTAGAGAAGCTCTAGCCTTGTAATCAGCTAGAGGCCTAGATTTCATATTAACAGTGAAAAATAAAGATGCAATATCGGTATTAAGACCAGAGATAGGGCAAAAACCAGTATGGAAGTAATTGCCAGTCATCTTACCAAACTTCTCAGAGTCTTCTCTTAGCAACAGAAGTTAGATCTGCATGAATATATTCCTGAAACTTCAGTAATTTTAACAACAAGCAATAAGGCAGTGTACAGGTCAAAAAGGGATGGGGAGAGCGGGACCAGCATGCAGAGAGGATATTCCTCCGTTGGATGTAACCGAAACACAATAGTGTGAATGTAGGTATTTCTTTCCTATTTGCATAAATGTCTTACCGTGGTATTTTTCACCATAAACATTATTTTCCTTTCCCCTTAGTAGTTTTCCTCATTTTAGATGTAAACTCACATTTTGAAAAAAATTTCCTTATTGCCACAAAAGGGTGCTAACGGAAAATGGTTGGCTTTTCTCAGCTTTGAGTATCTAGATTCAATGGTGTTTATTAATTTCAGAAGCATCTCTTGTTATCACAATCCGCCCACCTCTGCTTCCAACAGTACCTGTCCGAACAGTTATGTGCAATTAGCCCAAACCATCGCAGTCAGCATCTTGCTGATTTCTACTGCAACAAGTTTTCCATTTACTAATACCAATACCACTAGACAGCAGTTGGACTAGTTAACTAGAGAGAGGCAAATTTTTCTGCCTTTTCATTCCCATGCACAGACGGAGATGAGAAGAGGCCCGGTTTAGCTTTTAAACATTGACAGTGTAGCTAAAGTTGCTTTTCAACTTAAATTGACTGTATCCCCTCTACATAGTCTGCAAATTGACGTGACCATGCTTCCACATTACTCGGTAATATATTCTCCGCTAATAAAGTAATCATTTACAAAACACTCTCTATTTTATCGTGCCAAAAAAAGTATCAAAACACGAGCATAATCTAGGAAAGATCTTGTTCCGCTAACAACTCCACAACAGCCGCGTGTAATTTTTTTCCAGAAATGACTCAAAAGATCACCTGCTAACCCACTGGCTGGTACAAAATAGCTGCCATTAGGTAAAACTCATAGCAAGGAGCTCCAAAAGGGCACAACATTGAAAACCACCGTGGGCTTTGCTTTGAAATCTTTCTTTCCCTCACACCTGCTAGGCTGGCACAGCTGAATTTTCCCATTCTTGTCAAATCTTTCCAGTTTAAGATGAGTAATAGTGCCAGATTTCTGAAGAAATATACCACTTAATGTCATATTCTCCAGTAAAGATCCTCTTGAAGACTTTTATTTGCAAAGGTTACTATGACAGCTGTTTGGCTGAATATATTTTCAAACTGGGTATTTATGTTCTTCCACAGCTATTTGAATTCTTCTTTTTCTGATTTTTTATCAAATTTGGAATGTGATACTTTATTTAATTTATCAGGACCATTCTGTTTAATTGCTACAATTCACATCATCTTCTGTAGGGTCTGTACATCTTCCACCTTCAATCTTTAATTGGCTGCAGTTTTATTTGCTGCACCTTTTTCATCTTATCTTAATTGATTGTGCTGTGACAGCTCTTTTTGAAATACCAAACAGAAAAGACAAAATGTTTTCATAGATTTTGAGGCCATCATAGTCCTCCAGCCTACCATCCTGTGTGAGGCAGAACACAGACATTTACATAGTCTACCTCAGTTTTGAGTTATTGACTCTGCAGCTCAGTCACTTGTGGTTGAGCTAGAACATATCTTCTGAGAAGTTTTCCAATTTCAAAGACTTCATGTGACAAAAATTATCCCACATCCCGTGCGTGGGATCCAAATGTTAAATTGTTCTAACAGCTAAATTACGTGCAATGTTAAAAACGTACACATCATTTCTGATAAAACTTTTGCAGCTGCAGTTTATAGACAGATAACTATTTTATGCCTCCATCTTGTGATTAAAAGGACTTCTAGAATTGTGTATCTCCTCTGATTTATTTAATGGGCTCAAATGCAGGGTGAAATAAGTAAGTGGTATGTAACTGCAAAAGGATTTTTCAAAATATGTTTTGAGTGCTCACTGGACAGTGACGAAGGCAGTTAGCGAACATACAGCTGGGAGTTTTATATATATATATATACACACACACACATACATGAGGGTTATATATTTTTATATATATGCTACAGGTATGGAGAAGGGACTAGATGCCCAAGTGGGAATTTCTGTAGGAAATTTTCCATACCAACACAGTTGTTTAAAGGCTAGTCAGCCCAGGGCGTGATTAAATTACTAACCCTGCTTCCATCCTCTTCTTCGTCTTCTCGTGGGCATCTTGGAAATTGTTCTCAGGTCTCAGATAGGTACGGTGAATACACTAGGTGTTTCTTGTAAGCATGGAGGAAAGAACAGAGTAGCAGAACTGCAGGCTGTGATGGTACAGGCAGTGAGGGAAATTACCGAATACTTCATGGAAAGTCTTTTTTTAATTTATTTTCCTTAGTAGCTTGGCAACATGTAATTCTCTAGTCTCCCGAACCCTGTCATCTAAATTATGTTAGGATTCAAACAGCTAGCAGACTGTAAACAGGAGAGATTAGTCATCCTCAGATCCCCAGCAATACCATTTTGGAGAGAGGGAGAGTGGTTCCTCTACGACCCCGCACTGTTTACATTGGGGTAGCAGCAGGGAAGAACATAGGAAAGTCAGATATGAGTGGCACTTTAGAAAAAAATTGAAAACATTTGTCAACACTGCGACCTGCTACGTAATAGTTCATGAGTGGTGCTCAGCGCTGTCTCACAGATGCCCTTCAGTAGGATGAACTGGAGCATCACGGTCTAGTTAGCGGGAGACAGTCTGTTGCTCTATTTGAGCTGGATTCCCACTTCACCATGGTGACCAAGAGAGCTATATCTGATCTGCTATTCTGGCAAGGGCCTCCATCGTTTTTCTGTCTTCTCATCGCAAGCCTCCTCATCAGAGTTTTCCAAGAAAACTCAATCACTATACCTGACAGAGCCGGACTTCTTTCCAGCAAATGAACATGAGGACCCGACGCCGTCTTTGGGAAAATATGTTCTTCCCTTCTGGAAGGTTTCCAAAGGGCAGGCTACCCCAGCAAACCCCCTCAAGGACAGATAGTCTAACAGTAGCTGATCCAAGGTTGTGTTTTCAATTTGTGTATGTTAACAGTAAAATAGAGGACGCTAATGGGATGGACAAACCTGTGGCCTTTCAGTACTTAAAGGGGGCTTGGAAGAAAGATGGGGACAGGCTTTATAGTAGGGCCTGTAGCGACAGGACAAGGGGTAACAGTTTTAAACTAAAGGAGGGTAGATTCAGACTAGACAGAAGGAAGACATTTTTCACGATGAGGGTGGTGAAACGCTGGCAGAGATTGCCCAGTGAGGTGGTCGATGCCCCATCCCTGGAAACATCCAAGGCCAGGTTGGACGGGGCTCTGAGCAACCTGATCTAGTGGAAGATGTCCCTGCTCACTGCAGGGGGGTTTAGAGTAAATGACTTTTAAAGGTTCCTTCCAACCCAAACTATTCTATGATCCTGTGGTGCCATTTCATTATGCATATGAGCACCAACTTTACAAACACATACCAGATCATTTTGAAGTTGCCAGCTCCACCTCTACGAGAGTGAGTTGGAGTGATATTACCTTTAGCTAAGACAACCCGGTCTCGGAGGTGCCGTAAGAGTCACCCAAGCCCTGTGCTATTGTTCCTGCTGCCGTGTTTTGTCTGGGCAGCCCAAACTCTTATAAACAGGAAACCGGAGACTTCAGATGATTTCTCCACTTGAATAGAGACTGGTACAAGCATTCAAGATCGCTGCCCTCCTCACAAACAAAACTCATTTATATGAATATTCATAGGCAATTAAACTGTTGTGACTACTTAAGGAAATGCCTGGACTTACATATAGATTAATGAGCGTGTGTTTAGGCTACAGGTCTTGCTCCTGAAGTTACAGATATCAATCTACTACCCAGACCCTAAGCTGCTAGCAGTCATGTTTCTTTCCTGAGACTCTTCTCCCATAAATACCAAATAAAACTATAGTTTGTGCAATAGTCCCAGAGGTACCAGCTGACCCAGACTGTATTTGTTTGCATGAGAAATCTTTATGGCACTCAGGGGAAAAAACAGAGTTTCAAAACCAGAACATCTAGCCTCAGACAAATCTGCTGATCTGCAGAGCCTTATTTCCTGACTTCCAGGTATTTCTTTTGGACTAGATACAGTAACACTTGTACATCACTCTGAGTCACTCCATGTGCGTATGTGCACATTACATCCATTTTCTCCTGCACTGACAGGACATTGCCAAACGATTTAGTTTAGATAGAGCTGGCTCTTCAGCATAATTTTTCACACACACATTTTAGTGCACTGAAAGCTGAATTCTGATTTACAACCTTTCTGGAATTTGTTTTTCACCGAGGTTTATGCCAAAGATGTTTTATTCATATAAAACAAATGCCTGACATTTGTTTCATTAAGATATTAAACTTGCACTCTATTTGCTCTCACCGAAGATACCAGCCATGTAAAGGATTGCCAGGCCAGGCTCTGGCATGGGCACGACTAAGGGACTCGGAAAATGGCATGTGAGCTTCATCTTTTGCAGCTTTGACTACGCAAGCCCTGTTCAGAGCCCTGATTCAGTGGCAATTAAATAAACCAGAAAAGCACCCAACCCCACCCTTTGCAGCTGGAGCTTTGTCTGAATGTGATAAGAGATCATTAATTTTCAATTTGACCTCAGCCTATAATGTTCAAGTGGCCTCTTTGTTCTCATAGCGATGTTACAAGCAAGGTCTGAGTCAAGGCAACTGGAAAGGAAATATTAAAATAGTCCTAAAAACCTCTTTAGTCTTGTGATCTCGCTCCTCCTAACTTAACTGCGCACACCTTATCCATTGGACCATCACGGCTCCATGACAAGGATTTCTTCCTGGTTACTGCTTCTGCCCCAGAACAAACAACACTGGTCAACAAAGGTGAACAGTTGTGCAATGGGAATAATGAATATTGAAACACCGCAGCAAAAACATGTTGTGAACAAACTGGCGGGGCAAAGTTTATTTATATCAAATGTCTGTGTGTAACGTTTGTAACAACTTACAGGCAGAATAAAAGCTGAAAATCACTGATTAAAGTGTTCACTGTGAATAGCTCATACCACTCTGAATTCAAAGACATAGTTGAAGAAATTGTTATTACAATCTACTGCAGAAAGAGCTATTGTGAACCTATGGGCACATCAACAGCTGTCTATGGAAAATTATTATTATTAGAGAATAGAAAATGTCCTATTTTTAACAGATAATCCCAGAATCTGGGTTGAATTAGAATGAAGGAGAGCCCGTCTTTCACATCCTTTTTCATTCAGGCATTTGGCAAGCTGAGACTTTACAGAATGTAATTTAGGATGTTTAAATTGCTGTTTGTTACTGGCGGTTTCTCATTGTAACACCTCTAATACTTCAGCAGAGGACCTAGGGCTTGGGTCCTTCTGTAAATACATGACTACTTACTACAGTTCTTAGGTGCTTTAGGCTGCTGCTCCATCTTGGTTTACGGGGTTGGGTGCAAGGGTTGTTTTAACGTAGTTGTTTTAACATGGTTGTTTTTTCCGCTTTTAAGCAAATCCAGTTTTCCATCGACTAACTCATGCTTTGTACTGAATCCAAGCATTTAAATCTTAAGATTTCTCTCCCTGTGACAGAATTAAGAGGACTGGATGGCACCAGAATTGGGACCAGCACTCTTTAGAGACTTCATTTTCTCTTATTCTCTGAGGATGCACTGGAGGAATAAATCCTGTTGGGGGATTGTCCCATTAAATATGAGGAAAGGCATATGTCATACCTTGATTCTAACTTCAAAAAACTTCATGATAGACCGAAACCTGCTCAGAAGCCTGTGGAGCTGCGTGTGTCTGTGGCAGGCTAAGGACACCCTGTGCTCCAACAGAAACTCGCTGCAGCTCAACCTGCATCTTAGCCTGTCAGAAAGAAATCAAGAAAAAGGGTGGACAGAAAAAAAAAAAGATGATTTCACCACTGACTGCTGATGCCCGGCCCTTTGCGGAGCAGAAGATGACCCTGTTTGTTCCAGCTCCATTTCTCAGGGCACCTTCAGAAGGTGCATGAGCTTCCAAAATGTCTTTCTGCATAAGAGAAAGGAAAGGGAGGTCGTAAAACAAGCACAAAGAGGGCTCTCCATGTGGAAGGCTAAACCTCCCAACTTCCTGAGATGTAAAATTATGTTTGCTCACACTATTTGTGCAAAAGGCGTATCCCACCTCTAGGATGCTATATGGTGCTTCCAGGGTTACCCTCCGTAGCCCCACATTTCTGTTGCATGTTGGGGAGGGATACGGGGAAGCACACAGTCAGTCAAGTCGGGAAAGGTCTTGGACATTAAGGAAAGAAAAACCTGAAAAGCAGTGGCATAATGACTGCTTGCCAAAATATGTATAAAAAAAAGAAAGAGGGATTTCTGTTAACTAGCAAATTATAGGACTTTAAAATTTCCTTTCCTAAATATGCAGACTTTAGGTTTTATACGCCAAGTGACTGACCTCAAGGAATATTTTCCCTATAGACCTGAACTATTTCATGCAAGTTTAAGGGTATTGGAAAGGGAAGGATGATGTCTAAACTAGTTAACAAGATGTCTTCCTATCAGAGTCAAGCACAGAAACTAATGAAAAAATGTTTGGGTTTTTGATGCTGCCTATTAGACTTGTAGGTATATGTAGCCTTTCTGGGGAAAAAAAAAAAAAAAAAAAAAAGAAAAGAGTGTGGGTTTGACTACATTTCAGTTTCCTGATGATATATGTTCAGACAATCAGGGAAAACAAGCAATATTACCTAGGTTCCACTACGTTATGTGACCTATGTGAACAGCTCAGGCAAATCAGACAGAAACTGAGACCTGATAACACTTTATAAACACCCAGATGGGGGAAAAAAAACCCCAACCCTGTGAAATACTTTTACAGACAAATTGTGATCTTGAGCAAATTTTCTGCTGGTCAATGGGCAATGCTGAAACTTGAACCCAGCACTGATTTCAAGTATTTTTGCACCTCTTAGCTCTGGTATTAATCTGCAGCAGAGCGTCAGTGAGCTGGTCCCTCTGTGCTGGAGTGATTATCACTGAGCTGATGGATGTAACTGCAAATACTGTGAAGAGTTCTTCCAGATCTGCACTTTGTATTGCAGCTGTTAATACTTTTTTTTATTGCTTTGTTTTCTTATCCAAATTTTAGTTGCCTGAACGACATATTAATTAACCAAATTCAGAATTGGTTAATTCAACAACTGGAAGGCTTATATTTATCATTGTTCAGTAATACTACCCAAATGTCAGCTCTTAGTTTGAAAAATTCCTCTGAACTAGTAAACCAGAGAATAATAAAGATACTATAATTTTCTTTCACTAAAATAAACAGAATATTTTCTTAGTTAATTGTTTACATGTCTTACTCTTGTCACTTCTTTCATCCTTATTTTTCTTGTTTTCCTTTATTCACACTTCATCTCTTGAACTCCTTATCTCTCTAATCCCTTATCCTTTATGTTCTTGTTTTATCTCTCATTCCACCATTTTATTCCCTGTTTCCTAAGCCTATCTCCCTTCCCATGCTAGGCTCCCCAGGCTTTAAATGCCCTCTGAACCCTTTTTCCCTTTCCCCCAGTTCTCTACCTTTCTCTTCTCTTTCATTTTTCCTTACAGCAATCTCTGCAGAACAATACTAGAAGTCGAGCTGGCAAGCTGACAAAAAAGAACAGTTGGAAAGAAAAGTTTACTCAAAGACAGGCACATTTCTTTAAAAAGAAAAAAAAAAAAGAAATATCTATAGGAAGGTGTTGCCAAATCATCTGCTTTTTCAGATGTGAAACTTTTAGCAAGGCGCTCTGCAGCGCTGATGTGAGGGAAGGAGCAGGAAACACTATCAGGTTGCCAGATGACTTGAGGACGGTGAGGTGGGATTCTTAAGTGCACGTGATAGCAGTAATTCAGGATATTATTCCTCATGTAAAAATAGCTATGCAAAATTAACACAAAGGCTTTGGTATAAAAAGATAAAAGCCAGGAAACTCAGAGGCTGTGCAGCTCTTTTTATCTCATTTCATTTTGGTTAGGGGATTGCAGGGAAACAGCAGAAGAGATAGAGTGTTTACATTAAGGCATCTGGTCCAAGGTGTAGTCACGACAAAAGGTTATTGTAGTCCTACTTGTCAAATGGGTGGGAAGAGGACTTGAGCGTAAAGGAGATGATCTTAGGCTGGGGACGCATGGACAGCAATGGGAAACGTGAAAGGCAAGCCTGGAGCGAGTCGCGCAGCGGCAGTCACCTACAAATGAGCAGGCTGGATGTTGGCCGGCGGGTCTATGAACACAAGAAAATTTCAGCTGTGATTTGCACAGGAGTACGTTTGTTACTGCGGGGTAGAGGCTTTGCATTATATAGTCTCGGCTTTTTAAAAGCTTAAGGAAACGTTCTTTCCCTGTTCAACCGACTGAAGCCAGAGTGGCTTCAGTTGGCAAATATCTATTAGATTGCATTGATTTATTCTGGATTTGAATTTCGCTCCTGGAAATAAAACGGTGATGTGAAGAGAGCTGTAGATGGGATTTCTATTCCCATCTCCACTATCCGAGCTGATGACCCTGAGCCTTGACTTGCATTCCTAATAGGATAGACCTTCTTTTGTAAGAATTCTTTAGCACCTGTAGGTTACGCGTTCAATTAGCATCTATATCCTGAACCGAGCCGAGTTGCACGAGCTTTGAAAAAAGTAACAACCAAATGGCTAATTAGGTCAAATTTGGGGCGTATCAAACTTGACAGTGTCTGGCTTACATCACCGTGCATTTACATAATGGAACTTAACGGTGCTGAAGAGTCTGTTGTGTCAACTCTGATGACTCTACGGAAGGTTTTTTCCATAATTTTCTTTAAGACATAAAATATTCACTCAGAAGAATATCTTCTCGATAACTTTTCCATCTGTCCTGCATTGTGCAGGGCCTATCACTGCTCATTACCTGGGCTACTAACGCAGTAGGATTTCAATCAGTTATCTTATTTTTCAGAACTCAGTAATCAACGTCAGCAACCAATTGTTTAACAAATTTCCTTTTTAAAAGCAAAGCTATTTTCCAGCTAAACCAGAACTGTTTTTTCAACTGCAAAAGCCTGGGAGAGACAGCAAAAACCATGAGGACTCCAGGTAAATGTCTCTGGCAGTCTTTTGCAGAGATACTACCTATCAGTGAGCAATAAAAAAAACCCCCAAAACCCAAACAAACCAACAAAATCTTAAGTTAATAAAGTTTTATATTCTTACTGTGGCTTCCTCTGTCTTCTAGCAGCCCATCCTGTACATCAAAGGTCACAAAGAACACAATGAGTCACTATCAAAACCCAAGAATGCTTCGTGAACAATTACTATACATAAATTGCAGCCTGGTATTTCATTTCTGTGCCAACTCACAGTAATACAGCCCATTTCCTCTTCATTTTTTTCCCTGCAGCTTTTGTCCATAATAGCACACAGCTTTGTTAATCTACTCACAGAGCTTGAATTTTTTTTTTTGGGGGGGGTGTACTTATACCTTTGCCTTTTTGAGTAGTGGGCAGCAGCGGTACGAAGTCTTTTGCTGCAGCTCTTTAGGCTACAGTGCTCTGCTGTCAGAGTCCACAACAACTCTATAATGCTGCCAGGCTTTGTAGCCAAAAACATCATTAGGAATACTGAAAGGGTCCCCTCTGAAACCCAGAATCAAAGTGTCCCCCAGAGAGGAATCAGCCGTACATTAGCTCAGGCCCAGCAGAGCAACCGAGCGCCGTGAAGCTGTGAAACCTGTGCGGATCCCTTAATACATGCCATTGCTGGGAGGACTGGCCTCAGGATCCATTAACCCAGTTCAGAGGCAAACAGGGTACCTTACGCACTTTTAATACCATGCACGTGGGACGAAATAGGTCTTCTGTTTGGAGTCAAAAGTCTCTTAGCGATTGTCAACCTTGGCATTTCATACTGCAATCCCCAGTCTTCCCACTTTTGGCAATACCTTGTGTCAATGATGCTTGCTGCAATCCTCTGAAAGAGAGGCAGAGATGTTAATTCGCTTGTACAGTTTAATACCTGAGAAATGAGAAAGCTTTAAAAATTTTGCTGAGTAAATATCACGAGGACAAACAAAGGAGAATTGTTTTTCAGACGGTATGATTTAGGTGTGTGTGCATGTGTGTGCAATTAAGTAACGAATGAAAACCTAGATTTATATTGTCATTGTGTTATTACCTGTGCACTCAAATTCTGCATACTGGTCAGTTTTTAAGTAGTCTTCTGGTTAGTATTTATTGTCTTTAATGAGCAATATTATGGACTAGAAAGTTGTGATGACAAGTAGCAACAACTGGCATTCTCTCAACAATTCCACAATAAGAAAAGAGGGAAGTAAGATAATATCAGCCAGCTTCCTTTTGAAGAAGTTTGGTTAAATCAGAATTCTTCATTTTAGAAAATTACAAAGCAAAAATACTTCAGACTACTATTCTACCTAGCATGGGAGGAAGATAGGAGATATTTTTAATGTTCCTAAAATAATCACATCCTATTGTACCCAGCTCTAGTAAAAGGTATATTGAAGTAAAACACTGGGGTTTTTGCCTCCGGTATTGTGAGAACTGTTCAAAGACCCTTGGCTTCGGTTCATGATAACAGAAGTAATCAAACGTGTTTGGTGGATGTATGCTATGGCTCACCTGGCCATACGCTGAAACACAGGACTCACAGTCAGGTCCAGGGCTTTGATTTGTCTTCAGCAAATATTCAGATCAACTGCTGACAGGAAGGGGACTCCAAGAAGGGATAGCGACTGTCCTTACAAGACACTTCACAAGTTTTGAGCCTAAATTTTAATTCTTTACTCCATTATTGACCTTATGTGTAAACTTGCATGTATTTACCCATGCAGTTTCCAGTTTTCAATCTGTAAAAAGGAGATGGTAGCACTTACATATCTTTGGGGATTAAATATCTAATCCTGGAGGGGCTCCAGGCTGGCAGCGTTTTATACTCTCAAAAAGCACAACTACAGCAATTGTGAATAGGCATAAGTACCGACAGGTCCTTGCAAGATCGGGATATATTTTTTAAATGCTATTCTGGGGGAATAATATTATCATGTAAATCTTATAAATTATTAATTATTAATAAAATGAAGTGTATTTAGCACCCTTGAGTGAAAGCTGCTATAGAAGGCTAATTCATAAATCTTTTTAGAGCCAAGTTTCAACAAAGCATTTGTAGTTTTTGTGCATTCTTGGTTGATTAATTCTGCAAACTTGCATATACACATTTAATCTCCATTTTGCATATGCTTATACCTATCTGCAAATTACAAGTTGCATAAGCGCTGTAGAATTTGCATACATCCAAACAGAAGACTCACTTCTGCAGAAGGACTTTTAGAAATGTGACCTCTTCCAAGTTATACCGGTAAAATATAGAAAACTCACTGTCACTTATGATGTAGGGCAAAAATGGTGATAAAAGTGCTTGCTTGTGATTGAGAAAACAATACATTCCTCGGTCCTTCCATGCAAAGAAAATATTTCTGGTTTTTTTTCTTAATTTTCCTTCTTCTCTTACACTAACTGAATGTGGGTGGGAAACAGTAGAAACAGAAAGGGTCATGTTTGCTCCTCAAAATTTGAAGACGGTGTTTTTTTCCTTTGCCACAGATGCTCCGTGCTCATCAGTTGCCGTGTACTTCTGAGAGAGAGAAATTGCCAATAACATTGGTAACCTTAAGTGTAGGCATGCATAAAAATTTGCTGAAAATTGGGTTGTGGTACATGTTCTTATTTTAGATTTGCCCTTGTTAACGTCTTTTTAATAAACAGGTGCATACACTTCCCCAAGCTGTCACTTGTTTACCCAGTCTGCACACTTTATAAATCTACTAATGGAATAGACCCAATCATCTTAAGGATCTGTGCTTTAATAAGCTAGAGTCTCAAAGTTTTCAGGAAAATACTTTCTGGTAATATAGTTCTGCTGGATACAAGCCTCACAAGGTTTGCTTTCAAAGGTAAAAAAAAAAGTGACACAATTTCACTTCTAAGTTCAGCACAACGTAATACAAAGTTTCCTACATGCTTGACATTATGATTAGCAACAAAGTGGGACAGATAGAGGGAAAGGGAAATGAAAAGGTGTAAGAAAGGTGGAAAAGGCTTTTCTAGCGGAGTTTGAAACCAAGAGGATGCTCCCCACTGAGCGCCCGGATGACCGCGGTGTAGACTCAGGCTTACTTTCACCAGCTCAGCATCAGCGCCTCTGAAAGTTTAATTCCTTTCTCCACCTCTTGACCCAGGGCAGAAGAGCCCATCACGAGGCAGGGGAAACACTGTTTTTGATTCCTACCAAGTGGCGGAAGAAGATTTTCAACTGAAATCTCCCATTTCCTTGGCAAGCGCCTGAGCCATTAGGCTGCAATGCAAACCGTAGCCTTGCTCAGAGGAGCAACTACGAAAGGCTGTCCCTGGAAAAGGATTTTACATGGTGAATGTCAAAGGGATGGAGGAGCTCTCCATACTGCAGTCTGTCATCGCAACCGCAGTCTCAGAGGTCATTTTAAAGAGTCACCCCAACTGTTTGACACTGCCACTCCCTTGAGACTGCTGGGGCGGACACAGTTGTGTTGATGCAACGGATATGTTGACTTAATTTGAGGTAGGTATTTCATGTCTGCAAAGAGCATAAACTCTCTCCAGGCATTCCCTAGAAGGTCTAAACAAATACCTAACTTTCATTCTGGATCCCATTAAGGGAACCAAACGTTTACTGCTGCGGTGCAGGTCTCAACTTTAAGCAGTACAGACCTCATTTAACGGGTCCATCCCATGGTTCTTTTGAAAGCAGAGGCTCTAAAGAAACTAATAGTTATAGTCAATGTATTAGAGAGATTAATACATTAATAATTACTTTGCTACTGAAATAGGTAAATAAGTTAAAGGTATATAATTAACTGCAGTTTCATCTCATGAGCTTTTAGATTGCATCGCTGGAGATCAGTATTGTCCGACTGTAGATGGCAAAAACTAATTGCTGAAATTTCTTCAAAGTAATACCCTGGGAAGAGTTTCTGCATTTAATTCTTCACTGAAGGTGTCAGTTTGATAGCCCTGGAGAATGTAATCTGTAATATTTATCTCCAGAGAAGTTAGGAGAATGAAAGTAGCAAAATACACTTTCCCTGTCTCATTGAAGTTATCGCTGTTCTTCAGGGTTGGATGGGTAGTTCCATGCTTCAGTATTTCACCTTGCCATACATGCTACCAGTAGAGCAGCAATGGAGAAATTTCTACAACATGGAAAGCTCTTCTGCTACATATGTGAATGAAAAAGCTGATGTGTTAAACAAAAGCTACCTATGTTGCTATCATAGGAGGAAAATTTCTAGCTGTCACCAACTTCGTTTGCACTCGAGTCTATGACCTACATGTGAGAAGTCAAACCACCCCATATATACACGCAAAGCTCTCCAGCTCTTAACGGGCTATTTTAACCTACAGCTTCATACGACTTGATGCGGTTATGAGTTGCACAGTGCCTTAGTAGGTGAAGCATCCTTGAGCAGACTCTGTGCTGGTCTGAGTCACGGTGCTCCAAACGGAACTACCCTCACAGTGTAAACTTCACCGCTAGCATTATTCTGTCTGGGAAAAAGGCGAAAAAAGAACCCCCCAAAACCCTTTACAGCAGCAAGACTGGGTGCAGGACAGATAGAGTGATTTGCCATGAAAAAAGTTAGAGGGCCTCATTAGAGGCAAAGTTATTAGGCCAAGCAAACAGTTAATCCCTGTCACACAGAGGTAACAGAGTTGCCAGCCTTGAACTCTAAATTAAAGGCACTCTCTGAGCACCAGAGAAGTGACTCTTTTTTGCAGCTTCCTCAGTACCATCCGTCTACCATAATGCTGTGGCCTTTTTCTTTCTTTAAATTCTGGGCTCCAACTAATTACTGGCAGGAAGTGCCTATTTTTATGCCATTAGTATGCAAATGAGTGAGAAGTAGAAAAATATTCTAAAGGAACTGTTACAATATCTGTCCACAGATTACTGGCCAATTAGAACATGGGATTAGGGCTGCGGGACCCCAGAAGAGTATGGCCAAAGTCTTTCTGCTTGGGTGCCTCAAGTGTAATTTCAATGGGAACTGTATATACACGGTCCTTTTCCTCAAAAAAAGGAAAAAAAAAGTTCAAGCCTAAATTGCCTGCTTACAAATGAGCACTTCTATGCTTGAAAAATGAATGCCTTCACTTCCTTGCCTCAATTTTTCTATCCATAAATTGGGGATAAAACATCCTGTTTGTCTGTGTTCCAGCACACGCCAGGGGCAAATTATTCAGCCGGACTGATGGTCTCCTCATCTCTCACCCTGACAATGTCTGAAAGGCGAAATCTTAGATTTATAAAATTATTTATAATGTGAGTGATAAATATTGAAAGATTTTCAGGTCTTACCACTTCTGCCTAAGTAAAAAAAAAAAATAACAGGAAGAACTGCTTGCCTTGTGACATTTCGGCATTTCCATAGCTTGATAGTATCAGGAATTCAGAGGTGCAGGAGAGTGGGAAAACTATTGGAAAACAACTTTACTAGGCTTTTTGAACCTAGAAAATTGTGAAACAAAATGCTGCATTATCCTAAGGGTATTTCTCATGCAAATCGGCCTTCTCGTCACTCTTTCATAACCACTGATTAGCCAGAGTAGGAAAAAATACATAATTCCTCAAGGTACTGGTCTTGGTGGTTCTCACAGCTGTATTCTTTGGAAATTTTGCTTTATCACTCCATTAAATATTACTCATTTTGACTTCCTAGTAAAAAAAAAAAAAACAACCAACCAACCAGTTTATGTCTACATACCAAAGATACCACCACACTAAATTGAGTCAGCATGACAAATGTTTCTCATCTGAAAAGTTTTACTGGAGAGGTTTGCTCGTCAGTGTGGCTGAAGAAGAGGGTTCACAACCCAGGCTGCAACACCAACACCTGCCCGGCCTCTCCCAGGAGTCACACCACCTGAAAAGGCTTGATTTATCAGGAGGAAAAAAAAAAAAACAACCCACACCTCCTACTCATATATAATTGATAACAGCCCCGATTTTCTCGCCTTTCATCTTCTTCCCTCAGAAAAACATCCTGGTATTTTATTTCACTTTTTCTCCTTAGCCCACCTGGTGTGTAGTTCCTCGGTGGTTACTCCTCCCACCCCTGCTCCCCAAACTCCTCGGAATGGCCTCCCCTCCCGCTCCGCAGTTACCCCGGCACCACTCCAACCGGGTTCCTTTCCCCTTCCCTCCCTTTGCTCCTCTCAGTTTTCCCCTTTTTTTTTTTTTTTTTTTTTTTTTTTTTTTTAATGAGTTCCTCGCTCCCGCAGGCCCGCCGGGAAGGCCCCTCAGGGCTGGGTCGCTGCTGGGGGGCAGCTTCCCCTCACAGAAAAGGCGGGCCCGGGCCCGGGCCCCTCGCCTCAGCGGCCGGGGCGGGTCGGTCCGTCCGTCGGTCGGTCGGTCCGGCGGCGGCTTTTTCCGGGGCCCGTCCCCGGGGCGGCGGGCGGAGGAAGGAGGGGGCCCGGCTGGCGGCAGGGGGAGGCTGGCTCTGCTGCAGCGCCGAAGGGAGGGAGGGGCCGGGACGCCGGCGCGTCGGTGCCGACGGTCTCCAGGCGGGAGTGAGGAGGAGGAGGAGGAGGTGAGCTCCCTCTGGGTGGGGTAAGGAGCGGGGCCGCCCGAGCCAGGCAGGAGGGAGGGAAGGGGTCAGCGCGGAGCGGCGGGGCGGGCGCTCGGCCCGGGGCCGGGCGAGGAGGAGGAGGAGAACGGGGGTGGGGGGGGGCGGCGGCGGTGGCCGAGCGCTCCGCGGGAGGCGGGGGGGACACGCCGGCCCGGCGAGCCCCGCTCCGCTCGGTGTGTGGCGGGGCGGGAGGCGAGGGGAGCCGGCTGGGCGCTCCGCCTGACGTGGCTCCCCGGCACCTGCGGCGCGGGAGGCGCTGTCGGGGACTGCCGGCGCCCCGGCTCTACCCCCCCCCCCCCCCCAAGATGGCTCCGCGGCCCTGGCGCCGGCCTGAGGGGAGGGGAGGTTTAGGGGGAGAGCCGCCTGGCTCCGCGGTCGCGGCATCGGGATGGGGTGGTGGTGGCGGGGGGAGCCGCTCGGCCCCCGCGGGAGGGGACCCGTCCCCCGGGAGCCGTCGCTGCCGGCGCGGGGTGCAGCCTCCCCGGTGGCCCTAACATGGCTGCCCGCGCCTCGGCCCCGCGGAGCCGCCGGGCCTGCCGGCACCCTCCGGCTCCTTCCCTCCACCCCCCGCGGCCTTCTCCTGGGCAGACCCCGGGGGGAGCGGGGCCCGGGGCAGCCGGGGAGGGTGGCGGGGGCCTGGCCGGGCCCGGCTCTCCACAGGCCGCGTCGGGGCAGGTGGCTGAGGGGGGAGCCGCCGCCGGGACGGTGCCGGCAGGCCTCGGTCACGGCACCCGGCCCCGCCGCAGCCCCCCACCGGGTCCCTGAGCGTTTAAAATCCGTGTGTGTGTGGGGGGGGGTTATTCTCGAAAGACTCTTACTTTTGTTTTTTTAAATACAAGCTGTGCGGGGCAGGGGCTGGTCTTCGTAAGCAGTTGCGAAGTGAGCTGCAAAATCTGAGCCCGGTTTCGTTCCAAGTGTCGCTACAGTGCAATTAAAACGTATGTATAAATAGTTCTGCTGGTAAAGCCGTCAGGAGAAGTTGTAACCTTTGCGGTGACAGAGTCATGCTTTACAGAACAAGGAAGAAAAAATCCATACGAAACGCTCTTCAATTTTGCAAAATGTGTAGACTTTAAGATTTTGTTTTCATTATTTTAAGCTAAAAATGCCACGTGACAGAGCGCTTCATAGCAGAGGAGCTGCTTGAATATACTCTGCAAACGAATCCCAACTTTAGGAAAGTGTGTCTCAGATGAATGAGACTTGGCAGGTCTGCACAAATCTTTTAACACATGACTGTGTGATGATTGGAGTAGCAGACTGGAGGAAAGAAACCATTTGAGGTGCAAATGCATGCACTTTTTTAAGAAGCGGGGGAAAGAGTTTGAAGCTTACTTTATGGTAGGATTTTCTGGTTGACGAGAAGTGGGTGCGCATTACCACGATGCAGAGTTTTGCCCAATAGTCAGGTAAAGATGAGTAGCAGATTTTAGTGTGGCTTACAACAATGGTTTGGCATAATTAAATAGAGCTATTTTATTGGACTCTATTAACCTGGTTAACCTTAAATCTTAACCATGACAGGATTTTCATGTAAAGAGCCTCCATACAAAGTACAATATTGAATTTTAATTGGAGCTTTCAAGACCTAATGTAGAGTGTATTCCTCTTGCTTCATCTTTTTTTTTTTTTTTCCTTCTTGGAAGTCCAGGCGTAGTAAAATATATTGAAAGAATACTTTCTGACATAAGTTTAAATGCTATGAATCCAGATTGCGTAAATCAATTAAGGGCAGGATGTTTTAATACAGTGCTGTTTTTTTGGATCTGTGTGCTTACTACCTATGAGAAGGTGAGGATCATTCTCAACATTGCAATACTTTGGTCTTCGCAAACTTTCTGAACAACTTCCCGATCTAATTATTAGCTGGCCGATGGACAGTGATGGTAGAACCTAGGAAGCAAACCCACTGTCCAGCTCAAGGTGTTTGTAGTTTACAAATACAGCACAAAATTCTCTCCTCTGCTGATCAATGCACAGTTTGAATTCTCATGCAGTAATATTGTTAAGACTACTGTCAGTTATTGCGCTTGGAGTAGTGCAGTAGACCCCTGTGAAGGCAACAAAGGCACATAGCATTGGATTGGTCTTGTCCTACAGAGTTTAGCTGGAATGAGGGAAGGTGTTTGGCACGTGAGTCACTAGTATGATACCAGCAAACATCTCCTGAATTCCCGTCTTTTGGGATTTGCCATGAGTTACAAATACCTGTTAATTAACCCTTGTGGATCTCTCTCCTGCGTTAGGATCAGTACCAAGTGCAACTGGTAGTGTTGCAAAAGTCGTGCCCATGGCTTGCGAAGTGCCTGTGTTACAGCTGAAACATGTCACTTTTGCTGCTAAGTCACTTAGACTCTAATGTAAAAGTTATACAACTTCCTTAATGTTGTTTTAAAACTAAAATATAGACATATTTTAAAGACTTGTTTGGCTGGAGGCCCATTTTAGAGTGGCCGGTAAAAGTAATAAACTATCCTCAAACATTTCTGCTCAATAAAATTTGAGAATATGAAAACAAAAAGTTCCTGGTTTAGCTTATTTATAAAGTTTTCTACACCCTATGATGGCAGTGCTTGACGTTGCCCATAGCTCAAAGAAGAGCTGCATGCCTTGAGTGTTTTGGGCCTCTGACCCAATCTACAGCATAAACTTCTGTTATTTTCTGCTTTGATCAGAGCAGTGAAGGTTTGTGGTCTCTGTCCAATATTCTGCACTGGTGAAAATTTCTAGATGGCCATTTTATCACCAAAACTGCACTTTTATCAGTGTACTTTCTTTCACTCAGGACTCCCGGAATAAACTATTTGGGCAAAAACTGAACGGCTGCTGTAAGCTGGGATCTCACCAAGCGCCTCCTGATGTGGAGAAGGCCAGTAGTTTTAGAAGCATTTGCTGTATTTAAATTCCTTACTGTTTGTGTGGCCAGCTGGAATCTAACTTTATAAAAAAGAAAGAAAATATATATACTGCATTTTTTTGGCTTCACAAGATCAGAATATGTTTATACAATACAGCCCTATATAGTTCAGATTGGGAGAGCCATTGAGATAAGCCATTTCTCCTGCAGCTGTTGAGGAGCAAATATTTAATGTGGAATATTCTCTTGTATTAGCTCTTTCAGTTGCAGAGAGGAAGTCTTGTCCAAAGACTTGAGATCTTACCTGGTTAAATAGTTGACTTAAAGAACTGCTGT
Source organism: Haliaeetus albicilla (assembly GCF_947461875.1). Taxonomy (NCBI): domain Eukaryota; kingdom Metazoa; phylum Chordata; class Aves; order Accipitriformes; family Accipitridae; genus Haliaeetus; species Haliaeetus albicilla. Next base: position 4,924,274 of record NC_091486.1, read on the forward strand.
TTCTCTATGAATTGGGTCCTAAGTTATGTGCTCAGAAGAAATACGTAAAACATACATGTTACTGCGTGAACAGAATTGTGTTCTGTTGTAAGGAAATACACTGAAAATATATTTTAAGGTTCAATTTTTAGTGATACTGGTATAAATAATGGGACCTTAATGTTGACTGCTCTATTTGAGGGCTTCTGTGTACGACTGCTTGAGACATAAGCCATTATGTAGTGAGTAGTAACAAAACCAAGGCAAATGATTTGCTAACTTGAGCAGAGTATCTCATTGTCTGGGACTAGTTGTATAACTTATTAATATTGCTAATTTAAAAAAAAATACACAAAAGTGGAGAACAAACTCTAAATATATATGCAAGGCTGTTAGGAACCCATGCAGCAGGCATTTTAGAAATACATTGTCTACCACGGTTTTTTTCTGTTTGTATGTGAGAAACGTTCTCTACCAAGTTTGTAAAGCAGGAAAATCATCTTAATCTTTGGTGGCAGAATTGTTAACGAGGGGCTCTAGAGAGCCTGCCTTCCCCTGCCCCCAGCCATCAATAAGTGGTGCAGTTAGCAGTGGTGAAGCAGTGCCTTAGTGCTGTAAGGACACATACCCCAGTGTGAATTTCACTTCTGAATAGATACATATCAAAGTATGTCTTAAACGTACACCTTAGCTAGCCATATTGCTGCACATCAGATGTGAAAGTAAAAATAAATGTGTGAAGCACCAGACAGAGTATGAAATCTAAATCTGAAAACCATGTCTCCAAACAGTCTATTATCCTAAATCCTGGACCCCATATATATGTATATATGGGAGCATATATATATATGTTTTATTTTTGATCCACGGTATTTCCTGTAGGCAAGAAATCAAAGATCTTTTCAAGTTATAAATGACAATAAGTAGGGGAGCCAGTACTTCAGATAGCTGGTATTTTGTGTATGAGTAGCTCTTTGATGTCTAAATGAGAACTGGAGGAATGTCTAAAATTAACAATGAAGTATGTAAAATTAATGATGAAATGCAGAACTTGGAGGCAAACAGGCAAGGCCAGGCACTAAGTGTGGTTTTTTTTTTTTTTCCCCTGAATAATTATTTGTTAGGGTTAAGACACAGAAAGAACACTAACAGTTAAGACGCATAAATCCCAAAGTAAGTTAGTGCTGCATAAGTGACTTCGATTTAGATATTTGAGTGTGTGTAGGTTTACATATAATCAAACATGCGAAATTTACGACGTATGTGATTAGCAGAAATTTTTGCATTGGCACTTCAGATGCAACTGGATTTAATATCATCCTCATGCCTTAATTTTGCTGATTTGTTGTAGTTTTGCTGAATCGTTACAAAAAAATTGTTGAAGAAATTAGTGGTAGGTTGCCAAACAGAAAAGAGGAATTTAATCAGTTTTGCATCTGGAAACTTCTATGTATTGTGTCTATACAACAGTTTGACCAGTGTGGCTTCACATGCTGCTTTCCAGTTTTGTTCCAAGGTTATTTTTGGGCAGTCAGATGCCACGTTTGTGCAACAGGTTGTCTATGTTAATGACACTCAGTGGTAGAAGTATAATATTGCCATAAATAAATACTGTGGGAATGTTTTTTTTCTTAGAGGTACAACAGTGGTCCTTAAAGTTACTTTTGCCATGCCTCTGGCAACAGAAGTCTTGTGGTGATCGTGGTCTTGATGAATAAAATACCATGCAGAGTGCAAGATTTCTTTCGTAGTCAGTATAAGAAGCTGTCATTGAGGGAACCCCGGCCCCCACCCCATAAGTTCTTGCCGAAGTAGTTGGATTCAGATTTAATATGATGTAGTCTTTTATTCCTTTCTCTGAGATGGAAGATTTACTGAAATGATGTTCCATGATGGGCATTAGTCTCCCTGGCAGAATTCAGTGGTCAGGTGTGTTGGAATACAGGATGAAGACATCGCCGTTGCCAGTTGGTATTTTTCTCAATCTGAAAAGACAGAGAGAAGCTTCTCCTTCAGAGAACTGAGATTTTTCTGGTTCATTCTCCTGAAGCCTAATAAAATGTATGTAATAGAAACAGGACTCTTGTAAAGCCATTATATAGGAGAACTTCTGGAGTATCACAAAGCTTTGTGCTTACCTGCAAGAATAAATGTTTGGGAATGCTGAAAACTCAGAATGGAGTGATTAGCTAGAGCTGTGATGGTGTGTGACTAGTGGTAGAATATCTGGGAGAAAGAACAGTGAAGATAGCTCCATTTCTAGGACCAGCTCTTAGAAAAGTACCACCCTTTTCCTGTTCTTTCCAATCAGATTAGTTTGGGGGGGGAGGGGGAGCCTCAGTCGTGTGTATTAATGACATTATTGTTCAGTATTTGACAGTGTAGATCTTGATTCTGTTTTCATAGTGTTTTAGTTACCAGGTGACATGTTTGTAAATAAAATAGGAATAAAGTCCTTGTTGGATTGTGAAAATAAGGTGTTTTTTATAACTGTCTTGCCTGGTGCATATAATTAAACAGTTGCTTTCTCAGAAGCACCATAATTTCCATCATTTAAAAACTAAAATCTTAATTGAAGTACAGATCCTCACTTCATCTGATGCTCAGCATTGTATTTCCTGTGTATCTTTCTGCTTTGATATTTACTTTACATACAAATATTCCAGAAAACAAAAATTCAACAAGTAGTTGAAAGTATTGCATCTTTTATATTCTGGTATATTCAAGGTTTGCACAAGGAATATGCTGTAAGATGACTTTGCAGAATAAGTAAACCAGCAGTATTCTGTGAAATTCTCTGTTTTGTGATTTCCCAGTTGAAAGTTTTGCCATACACTTTGTCTACTGGGTTGCATTTTAATACAGTAAATTTCTGAGTATAACTTTGTGTGTGGTTTGATATAAATTAAAGTTCTCCAAATAAACAATAGCATCATCTTGTTGGCTTTAGAGAATAATTTCTTGTTCTGATCTTGCTTTAAGAAAACTTTAACAAGAAATATGCTTTTGTTATCATTAAGTCAGTTTTCTTTTTTGTTGTGATTTAAATGTAAAGGCAGGATTTATGGAAATGACTGGAGGGTGGTGCTGGCCTAATTAGTCATTATTTCTGGCAAGGCATAAAAAATTGGCTGTTCTTCTGCCTAAAACTAAGAGTGTGCTTTGTATTTAATCTGTAGGTCTTTTGTAAAACAAATGGTTGTGCCAATAAGTGCAAAATACACACATAAAGTTCTTCTGATACTATTTGGCATGCTGTTCTGGAGAGTCATTTAAGTTTTTGTTGATAGTTAAATTTACTAAGGTGGGTATCTCTCCCTGGAAAAATGTATATTTATATATATCTTTTAAAAAATAGTGTATTTTTTGAAGGAATAGTAGCTGGAACTTGCAGGAGCAATTTCGGAATGGAATATGGCTTTTCTGCTAGTGTCTATTCAAGTATTAAATACAAAATACTACAGTGCTTTATAAAAGTACTAGTACCTATTACAAGTTTTTGCAAAGAGTTTTAGGATTATCCGTGTGGTATGTTCACTGTTGGGCTGAGTAATGTCTCTTAACAGGGTGGTTTGTTTTTTGTTGGTCTTGTTGAGATGAATTGCCAGTAATTGGTATTTCACCCAGAAGCGACCCAGGTGACTTACGGAATTCCACCACCTTCAGCAGCCCCGTGCATGTGGAATGTCTTTCCTAATCAGGCTTAAGAGAGGGCGGCATTCAGCACAGCAATGATTGAAAACTTGCCTTCTAAAAAAAAAATAATCAGCAGGGGCATGTGACATGAATGCTCCTCCATGCCTTTGCCCTCTTGTTCTCAGACCACAGCTTATGCCGCTCTTACACATCCTTGATGACCACAGGACATTCCTAAAGCAGAAAGCTACTTTGCATGTTCCTCTTTATGAGTCTGTTTCATGATTAAACTTTTAAAAGTCACAACCCCCAACATGCAACTGCAGTTTCATGGTAGCTGTGACATTATTTTACTATTCATGCTGTGAATTTCATTCTACAGTAAAACGAATATTATATTGGCATTTTAAGTTGGTTGTCAGTGGAGAATAGGGAAGCTACACTTCCAGCATCTGTATGCAATCTTGGCGACAAGTAGGATCCTCTGGAAAGCTGTTACTGTTGGGGCAGAACTAATCATTCCATGTGAAATTATATAAGGAGAATTAGCTCTGACTCTACCTCATTTCCTTTCATACTGCTGTGAAAATAAGCTTAGAAACGTCAAACCTTCCCTCCTTATTTCTCTAAGTACTTTACTAAATACTTCTTTTTATTAAGGCTTATTTATTGTAGGTGCTAGAAACAAAAATAACTACCTGTATTTCTGGGTACTAATGGGATGTGCATCCTTGCCCAATTTGGCAGTTTTGATTTCCTTCTCAGGACTGGATTCCCGGGATCGGTTGCCGTTGCCTTCTCTGTACTTTGACTTTATTTCCCTGGTGGATCATTTGGAGTACTTCGTATTTAAGGTAGCATGCTTGATGTGATAGAAAATTGTCAATCACAGACTGCCTTGGCTATTGAGAAAAAAGAGGTATCAAAAGCCTGCTTGGAGCTCTAAGGAGCAGTCAAGTCACCTGCTGATTTGCCTGGCAGGAGCCTAAACTTGTACAGCCTTTAAGTTTAGAAAAGAAAATGCAGATCTCTGGAGGTCATCCACTCTATGCTAAGGCCCTGTACTGTATGCATGAGCATATAGTGTTCATCGTAAAGCCAGATAGATATGTATAGACAGTTTCTGTCAGTGAAGGTTTGTGTGGCCCCTCCATGACTGAATCAGTTGTTTTAACTATCCCTAGAGGTAGCATATTTCCTCTAATACTATCATATTTTTTTTCTAACCCATTAAGCTTCTTGTTTCTTTTTTATTTTTTCTGCTGTGGATATTGCAGTAGTGGGAAATTATCATCATTTTTGTAACTGCTGTTAACCTATTTTGAAGCCTGCGCCCTTTTTCTTTGCTCATCTTTTTTTCTGTACTCAGCAAGCCCATTTCCCTTCAACTTTCCTGATTGCTTAGGGTTTCTTCTGAGCTTTTCTCGGTTTCCTACATCTGTGTATCCAGACCTGAACATAATGTACAACCTTAGTGTCCTGGTTTCGGCTGGGATAGAGTTAATTTTCTTTCTAGTAGCTGGTATGGTGTTATGTTTTGGGTTCAGTATGAGAAGAATGTTGATAACACACTGATGTTTTCTGTTGTTGCTAAGTAGTGTTTAGACTAAGTCAGGGATTTTTCAGCTTTCATGCCCAGCCAGCAAGAAGGCTGGAGGGGCACAAGAAGTTGGGAGGGGACACAGCCAGGGCAGCTGACCCAAACTGGCCAATGGGGTATTCCAGACCATGTGATGTCATGCCCAGTATGTAAACTGGGGGGACTTGGCCTGGGGGGGGAATTGCTGCTTGGGAACTAAATGGGCATCAGTCGGTGGGTGGTGAGCAATTGCATTGTGCATCACTTGTTTTGTATATTCCAATCCTTTTATTATTATTGTCATTTTATTATTGTGATTATTATCATTATTAGTTTCTTCCTCTCTGTTCTATTAAACTGTTCTTATCTTAACCCATGAGTTTTATCTTTTTCCCTCCGATTCCCTCCCCCATCCCACTGGGTGGGAGGGAAGTGAGTGGTGCCTAGTTGCTGGCTGGGGTTAAACCATGACACAGTCTGTATCAGTGATGACTAGAATAAATCTTACCATCTTTTGCATATGATGCTCCTGTTAATGTTAACATTAATAATGTTAATTAATTTTTAACTTTTTGCATTCAATTCAGTATTAAAACACCAGTTTCAGTTTTGCTGTTAATCACTTAGTCCTACTTTTTTCGATTCGAACTCTGCTTCCCAGAATGCTTGCAGCCCTTCCTAAGTAACTACAAAATTTTGCAACTCTGTTGTTCATCATCCAAGTAATAAATGAAAAAATTCAATAATCCTGCACTGAAAATGCTGTCTGCATTATGATGTGAGGGCCAAGAGGAAGAAACTTATTATAGTTGGAGTCCTGCAACCTGTACCTTGTTGCAGACCTGACCTTTGGAGATAGAGTCGCAGAATGGCTGGCTTGTGGTCCGACCATTTAATCATCTTTGGGGGCGTTTGCTGGTCTTGGTTGATTACGTCCGTACCTGTCTTGTACTGGGGAGCATGGAACTGGACAAATTAAGCCAGACATCCTGTAGCTTTAGGTGTTTGAGGGGATCTTTAGTGAGATAAAAGAAGAAAAACTTGGAGAAAGTTTACATGGATCTGTACACCTTGGTCAGCGGTGGTTCAGTTCCTTGGAGTGGTGTGTAAAAATCACCTGTAATTAATTAGATACATGTGTGCACGTTTCTGTCTGAGTAACTTGAGATGCATCTGTTCACAAATGGTCATTCTTCATGGCTGCTAGATCAACACTTCAAAAAAAAAAATCTTTGATCAAACAGATCTCAATATTTGAAGTAAGTGTAATTTTGTGAATCATGTAGACACGAGGGGAGGAAAGGGTATCTCTGCTTCATAATCTTTTCTTTCATGCTATTTGCTTGGAACATAATCTGTAGGCGTTTGTCTTTTATGTTAGCATTTTGGTATACCTGATGTGGTCAGAAACACTTTATTTTATCCTCTGCAGTGGCATTTCTGAAAATGAAGCAGCTAAGAGGTCCTGCTAGAGAGTTGGAAAGTAGCAGGGACCGTGGCTTACAGTTAAGGCAGATGTGATTGCAACATCTGTGCCTAGGAAACCTGCAGTCTGATCTGCCTTCCATCTTCGGGATTTCTGGGATTCCAGAAGCAGAAGTGGTGCAGATAAGACATGTCCTTTGAGGTTTTGAAATGCTTCTGCTTAGATTGTAAAGCTCTTCCTTATTAGACCCACAGGAAGCACATCTTCTATAGTGCAGCCAAATTGATATCATTATTAAATACTTATTCTCACACTCTCCAGTGGTAACTCTTCTCTGTGGTGGCGTCATTTGGGAAGAAGAGCCTCTATGGTTGCCTCTGTGTATTGACTAGCTGAGTACGTGGCCTCACCGCATAGCTGCGCGTGGTAATTTCTGACTTGGAAGCTGTGATGGGATCCAAAGTACAGTTTATAGAGGATTTTTCGTCTTCTCCCTTAAATTGAACTTTCCAGTGCTAAAACTTGGGACTTCTAACTTGGAGTCTTCATTAGAACACAATCTAGAATAACAGGAAGAAAAAACCCAAAGCCTTGCCGTCAAACAAATTAAAATTTATTTTCTTTAATGGTTCTCCCCTTTGCCCACTGTATTCTTGCAAAATCGGTCTTTGCCCTTGGTTTATTTTCAGTACAGCAATTGCGTTGGTTTCTGTATGGCATAAAGCTCTCCATATTCCTCTCTGAGTTAAGAATACCTTTTTCCACAGTCTCTGAGCAGCAGTCATATGTCTGCTTCCTGATCTCAGGACTCTCCTGCTTACGTTGGGGCTCCCTACTTGCTGTGCTTCGCCTCTGCTGTTGTGTCGTGCTCTCGAAGGCTGTGCAAGGTGAGATGTGCTTGCTTTTCTTTCCCCTTTCAGGAGAGCTCCTCTGGCCTGTTGTGCAGCCTGTGGGAAGAGGCAAGCCAGCGGCCTCCCTCTGCGCCAGCTATAAGCTTTTTGAAAGGACTTCACTTAACACAGTGCACGGCAGGCAAAACAGGTATGCTCTGTGGGAGTTCAACAGAAAACACATACTTCAGAAACAGAAAGATATACTGCTATAAGTTCACGAGTACGTTCTGCAGAAGAAACAGCCTGTAAGTAATATGTTGAGAGAGGAGCTGGATGAAGCATGAAGACAACTTCCAAATGAGAAAAACAGGTGGTTTGCATTATTTCCTCCATGCTTAGTTTTTATGGTGGTGTCATCATAACAATACATGACAAATGAATACACTTTTCTCTCAGTGTTGTTTAAAATTTGATTACCTGAATATTTACGTTGTTCAGTACTTGGAAATATTTGAAGAGTTTTATTCTTCACTGGATTGTATATGGAGTAATTTTGGAAGTTGAACAGTGTATTTCATTGCAGACTATCCTAAAACAAGTTCTTAATCATTTGGATGTATTAATATTACATTTAAAAATGTAAACTTTGAAAATGTAGTTATTAAATTCTGTTCAAGATGTGAACTCTGTTCTGTTTTCTAGCATTAATTATGCAAGTTTGAAATTCTCAGTTTCATTTAAAGGTAGGGCTTTTTATTTGTATGTAGCTGTTGAAATAAATTACCAGTACAAGAAAACATTCTACTAATAAGTTAGGGATGCTTGGAGTTGGCTGTACTAACTGAGACAATTTAATTCATCCATCATCAGGGATGATGTTTCTTAGTAACACAAAGTATTTTCACCCGGGGCGCTTTCATGAACTTTCACATTTTTCTTCAAATACAGCCTTGGTAGTGTTTTATATGACCTGAAGTTCATCCATCTGTCCTGAAGCTCCCAATACTTTTCCATTCCCTCCAATGATGGCATGATCTGGTACACTTTTTTTTCAGCATAATGATGCACAAGTTGACTAGAGAATCATTTCGCATGTCAGATTTTCCAAAGGGTTCTGGGAAATTATTTGTTGCTCTGTATAGCAAAGCTAAAAGTTATTGAAAATGTGTTACAGTTTCATAATAAAACAGATACGAAAAATATTGGCTTGGGAGCTAACTAAATGCTTTCTGATAGCCATAGCCTCAAGGGGGATACTTGGATCATTTGTAATAAAGGGATATCTTTGATGTCTTTTGGTGAATTGACTAGTATTCTGTTTAGATCATAATTTATGAAAAAACTGGCTTGATACACAGTGTTATATTATCAAATTGTTTGGGTGTAAGAATTGCCTTAATGTATGGCCAGGATTTTCAGTGTTTATTCTTTTAATGCGCTCTCTATGAAATCAGAAGAAGCTGTTGATACATTAAGACTCTACCTTTATTTCTTGCTTTCCATTTTTTTAACATGTGCAAAGCCGATTTGATCAGCGTAGTTACAGCCCAGAGTTGCTGGGTAGATTTGGCTTGCTTAAGAAACCCCTTCAGGTATATAACAAGTGTTATTCAGTACTGAGAGCAAACATCTTCCAAATGCAATGCATTATTTTGCTTTTTTTAAATTTTTGGTAAACTGCTCTGAAAACTTCTGTAATTCTGTTATATGAACAGTGACTAAGCCTCTGCTTATATCTTGCTTTGAGAGGAAAAGTTTTAGTGGTTATAGGATGAAAGCTTCTTTATCAGCAGCGTGTAGTGATAAGTATTTGAAAAATGTTGTGACGAGTTAACTATTACTCATCTTGTTTTACAAAGGTGTACAGAAACCATTTTAAATAGTGGGGAAAAAAAATCACAGAAATACTGGTTTGATTCTTCCTTGTAATTAAAAAAAATCCTGTGTTGCAGCTTGTGTCATCTTAGCTTTATTTTACTAAATTTTCATACATGCATGTAAAGTTTTTGTACATATAGATATATGCAAAAAAATGAATTAGAAGAATTAGTAGGGTGCTGTTAATATGAAGGTTTTATTGATGGTGTTTTAGACTGTATGTGGTGGTAGTGCACGAGGGAGTATTTCGGGAGTCCTGAGAGTTGCCAGCAAAGACCATGCTTGCTTTGTCATTTAACTGGATGCTTTTCTGTAAGGATGGCATCTCGCAAGTAGACTCGCTAGTAATTCCTGTGTTATTTCAAGCTAAATGGTTCTGGATTTCTGGATGATGTTTCTAGTTCTGGGACACTTAATTGCATGTCCAAGCTTGGACGTCTTGTTTAAGATCATCTTTGTTGCAGTGTAGGCCTTTCATACCCTGGTATTAGTGTCCAGCTTCTTGCAAGATCTCCCGGTGTTTCCTAGAGTCCTTTGAAGAATCACCTAAGTTGGAAGCTTCTTCTGTTATCCCACAGCAAACAGTATCTGAAGAAAGAAGGAGAGAAAGAAAATCTTAGCAAAGGGCTTTGCTAGCAACGGGGGCTCTAGCCTTTAAAGTGTCAAGTCTTTGGAAACAGCAGCAGTAACTTCTGTCTGGTACTGCCTTACCTGTAAGTTTGAACTACGGCAGCTTGCAGAAAGGTCAGGGCTCTGTCTGTTCCCCCTCCTGCAAGACTTTGTTGCATGTGGTGACAGACTATCTACATTTTCACCTCTGCCGTAGCATCCTGGGATCATCTGGGAAGCTCCAGAATCAGTTATATGCTGCTCTCTTTGCTCCTTCAGGTGCTGTATAGAAAATTAATTGCTCGTAGTAGTAGGCAGAGTTTGCAGTCGTGATGGCTCTTCGAGGTAGCTGCAGTCAGATGTCATGGACATTTGCTGAAGGCTGGTGTTCAGACTGCAATAAAATAATGTACCTGCGGTCATGTTGTAGACCTGTATTTGCATCTCAGCATATGATATATTGTTCTGTAATGCCGTGTGTGTAAAGACTAGCTTTAAAGTTGGTAATACATTTTTCAGAAAGTCAAACTCAAAAGATTTTTAAATACTAAAATCTCTTCATAATTGAGACTTTATTTTTCCAACTGTAAAACCAGTGTCTAAATTTACAGAACTTACAAAGACTGCCACAGGCAAGTATGCACAACCTGTGTAATAAGAAAGCAAACCTCCCAAATGGTCTCCAGAAATTAGTCTAGAATTCCTGTTTCTAACTTGTTCAAGGCACTGGATCTTAAAGCCATTTAACACACATTGGCTGTATCCAGTCTTGGGTATAAGAATAGTTTAATTTTGGGGAAGGATTCGTTTAGGGTAGAGAAGTGAACAATTCCATAGGATTCACAAGCAAAATACAGCTCTTTGTTGTGAAGTACTGGAAGTGATGCTGGTGGAGATGCTTCAGTCGAAGATGGAGGAGGGAGGGCTTATAATAATTTCCTATTTCTTGGGCACTTTTTTTATATAGCAGAATGGTTCCTCAGGGTAGATGAATAATAACAAAATATCATGTTGGTGCTGTGCTAAAGAGGAAATTCATTACCAAACGTTACTTTCAAACTACAGCCTCTCCAGCCTGACTGAAACATCTGCTGCGGTCCTTCTCTCTTACCCCTACTCCCTTTTTTCAGCCGGGGCTTCTGCCCATATTCTATGCAGTTTCCTGTGGTGGGGTATAAAGATATGAAGAATTGATGAAGATTATCTTTGTGAAGGTAGTAAAAGGTCTGGAGTAAGCCTAATAAATAGATAGGGATAACTTGTAACAAGGAATACACAGCAGTGTCAAAACTGTTGTGAATTTTCAAAAACAAGTTTTGATCTTCATCCATCCATGATTCAAATAAAGAACATTCACTTTATGGCCTGCAGCACAATACAAGTTGTACTTTGCTAGCTTTTGGTTAAAGCAATGAACATATTATTTGAATTTTAGGAAAGACAGTTTGAAAATGTACTATATTTAGGATTTAGTCTTGAAGTTATAAGAATAACTAGTGTTTTTTGCTGTTGCTGCATCTTTTAATGTTCATGTGCAAAGAATGACGTGATCAGAGTTGTCACTGGGAACATTTAGTTTTTCATGTAAAGTATTTTTGGGCAGCTCTTATTTGGAAGAACATGGGATGGAATATAAAAGAAGTAGCCTAAGAAATTACGATTTATGTTAAAAGGTCGCAAATTATAATTATTTGGATGCTATTTCTGCAGTTAGTCTCTGCAAAAATGGAGAAGGTGAGTGCAAACTGGTAAGGCCAAAGCATTTCTCAAGGTGGTAGTTTGGCTTTGGGGGTTCTCATCATTTAACGTAGCTGTGTCTTTTCAGAGACTTGGGAACTAAATGATTTAATTCTAATTAGGATCTGTACACATTTATGAATGAGAAGTCATGTATCTTCCTGTAGACACAGTCTTTCTATTACATGTTGTGTTTGCATGTAACTCATACTATGTGAGAGTTTCCATGAAAGCAGATGGATATGGTTCCATTCAGTCTGTCTCTAGTACGCAAAGCTATTTTGTGTTGTCAATAAAAATCATAAATTCTTTACATTACTGAGCTTTATTTCCAGCCAAGGAGTAGTACATGAAAGTCTTACAGGATTTTTAATTGCTATATTTCTTTTAATTCTCCATTTGGAGTGTGTGTGTGTGTATCTCTGTCTGGCCCTGACTCTACTGGAAGATTTAGTGAAACGTGCTCTTCCAAGCAGGTCGTTCTGATGAGCAGGTTACAGGGAGTAATGGATTTGGGAGAGGTTGAATCTCAAATGTTAATGACATTGTTTTGATACACAGTAGTATACTGTGTTATCAAGGAGGAGCACCTACTTCTGATGAGGTCCTTCTGTTGTACATCTGTAGTATGGAATGAAAGCCTGTCTGGCATAAATGTTTTATGGTGTTTCAGGCTTTAACTGGTACTGCGATGAGAAGCGTGACTGGGTCCTTAAATCCCAGTCATTTGAGAGAGGTGGAGAGAAAACACCCTTCATAACTTACTGTCACAAGATTGTGGGATAAAATTTAGAGTAGTAGCAGTCATGCTCTACGGCTGCCTATTGATAACATGGTTTTATTCTTGCCCTCCTGGCTGTAGCTGTGTCTCTCTCTTCCAAGCTCTGCATTGGATGTAAGGTCAGGGGGTCAAAATTTTTATATTTTCAGTTTGCTAGTCTGAGCCTTCAATCCCAACCTCCCTCCCCCAAGCTTTTAATACCCTAATAACCACTTTTCCACATACGCTTTCATGAAACTTGATTACAGTTGTTCATAACCTCTGCTTTCATCAGTTAACTATCTTCAGCCAGGGAAGTCGAGCTTTGGTTCAGTGATATCTTTGTACTAACAAAATACGAGGACGCTTATCTCCATGTTGATGTGCTTTCCAAACTGTGGAATTTTCCTGTATTTGCTTGGCAATTTTTTTTTGGTCTGTACTCCTTAATAATACTGTGATGCTTGTGTCCCCTACGCCCTGAATCTCTTTCTCTAGGAACTCCTCATATTCTCCTTTATTTTGAGAGTTGGTAGGTATTATGTCCTATTGAAAGGCAGCACTTCTATTCTTAACACAATCTCAAAACATAGAAAGAAAACATTGAGCTGTTTGCCATGAATTTTACTTAAATGGATTTTTATTGAGGGAGGAAATGTGATTATCTTCAGATCATTCAGGAATTTAAGTAAAAATACTATGCTTTGGTAATTTTGGAAAGCTCTATGTAAACTTTTAAAGCCTGTTGTTTTTCTGGTCTACAAAAGTAGGGGCTTCTGTAGGCTATGGGATTTATAAGCCTGGGCCAGGCTTGCTTTTACAGCGCCTGGCCATGTGGCATCAGGTAGCGTAATGAGACTTGACTGGTCTGACTCAAGACGATTGGAACCCCCACCTCTGCTCCTTCCCACAAATAATGTATTTTTTTAAAATCTGTCAGTATTGCTCTTTTGTAATGAGGACTGATATAACTAAGCAGTCTTTTTCTGTATGTAAGGTATGTTTGAAGTAAGGGTGATGTGCTAGGCTGTTGCCTAGGTTGGCGTAGACCGAAGCCTAGAGTAAACACTGGTTTAGAGCATTACATGGAAACTGCATAGGCTTAGATGCTGCCATATGGCAGAACTCTTGGTCTAGATTTTATATTCTAGAAGAGACTTAAGAGTCTTGAGGAGAAGACTGTCTCTCTCCATGGGACGGTTAGTATAACTGTGGCTTGTGGTAAAAATAAATAACACGTTAGGCAGCTGGCACTCTGCACCTATGTTTTCCTATCCATACTCTGTGGTTTAGTGTTTTTTGCATTCAGGGCAGGCTACAGCGAAGCTTGTTTGATGAATTGCAGGTTGTCTCATGAGTATGATACTTTGAGAATAAAAGCAATGCCTTATCATTAGGTGGCTTCTTTCTGATTCAATAAGCAAGCCTTCCATTATATATTGGTTTCAGAAACAAGATATGGGTGTGTGTGTATATATCTACACATATATATAAAAAATATAGAGCACCCTGAAATAGGTACAATGGAATCCTAGTTATACAAACAAAAAGCGAGAATCTAAGTAGTTCTGTATTCAGTGTTAATGATCTTTATTTCGTTTGAAAGGTTGACCTTTGCAGGGCCTTTTCTTCTGAAGTAAAGAATAGGCTGATCTGTTTCTCCCACAGCTGGAAGGGCAGGGGGAAATTTGGTTGATCTTTTTTTTTTTTTTCAGCAAGACTATCACAGGGAATGATAGGGCCAGTTGCTGAGATTGCAAAGGACTGTGCGGCCCCAGGCATCTTGAACTATGTGCGAAGACTGATTCTGTTTAATGCAAAAAATATGAAATGCCTAAGTTTAGACCAAACACTGATTCAGGTCAGGAAGAATGGGATCCTTCCCATTGACTTAAAACAGATACGTGAGACTTCTGTATGATGGTTCATATAAATCAAAGTGAATGGGCATTAGATTACACATTCATCATTATGATTATCACTTGAACTGCTTAGCATGTGTAACCTGGTAAGCATTTGCCAATATTGTATTTAGCTGTAAAGACAGTATTAGGACATTATATTCTGAATTTTATTTAATTTATTGTGGTGGTCTAAAGCTCTACAATTTGAAGAGTTTGAGGCAGAAAGATAAATGATCAAGAGCATGCACATTCTGCATGGGAAATCCATGCAGTGTGTGTGTTTTTTTACATCTGGTGATCTAGTTACTCAGAAAGCATGCTTTTTACTGCAATAAGAATCTATTTAAAATTCTATTTTAAATTGGTTTATATTGACTTAAAAAACATCTTCTGTTAGATATGTAAATGCTTTCTTGTGGACAAAAGCATTCTGCCCACCCAATTGTGTAACTTCAGCTTAAGCCAATTTGCTGTTTCCAGCCTCTTAATTGTTCTGTAATCTATGAGTACAAAGAATTAAATGTGTCCAGTCTCGAACATTTGGTTAATTTCATTGTGTTCAGGGAGATGGTTTACAGTTTGGGTCTTGGGATGTGGAGCTGGGACTTTGGCCTGTTGACAGTTGTTTTAAAGGCTGAATTCTGTTAGAGCCTGTTGCCTCTGCTAACAAGACTTTCCTAAAGAAAGACTTAAGAACATTGTATAGCATCCAAATAAGAGACTGAGGCGTTGTCTTTAAGCGTTTAAAATAATTTTAAGATCCATGGCAGGGACATGTCTGGTCAGATGGGTGGGGGTCACTCTTCAGAACTGAAAGATCTGGAGAAACCTGACGATTTGAGGTATGGTCAAGGATTTAGCAGAGCTGCTGCAGAAAATGTGGATTATTGGGAAGAGATTGAAAAGATTGTGTATTTTTGCAGGCCAGCTCTCCTCCCTTTTCCTGTTGTAGCTCCTGAATGGGTGAAAAGATCTGAGAGTACACGCATGTGGAGAGAACGTATGGACTGTGGTATGATACGCGTGTACATTCGTATGTGAGGTTGATGTCTGGCGGGACAGCGATACTGCCCAGGTTTATGATGTTACCTGCTCCTGTGAGAAGGGCTGCAGGTCTGTCAGGGTCACAAGCGGAGTACCTCACCTGAAAGACTGATGTGGGGATATACAGTCAAATATATCTAATTTAATTTTACTAGTCTTTTATGTGTAAGTAGCTCTAGGAAGGCCTGCTAAGTGTGGAATTACTGTTTTTTCTTTCCATTTGTGGTTTAAATTAGACCAGTCACTAGTTTTGTTACTGGATTTTCATATATCTTATACAGCCATTCCTGCTGCTTGTCATCCTGTGCTCTCCCTACTTTTGCATTACTGTGGGCTCTGGATCTGTGCTTGATTTAAAGTCAATAAAAATCTCTATCAGAGCTTCTGTTAGTGTTGAAAATCTCTAATCATTTAGGATATTTTTTTGGCAGATGAGCTTAGGAAAGCTGATCCTAAATGTGACCGTGATTTTTTAGGGGGAAAAAATCCACTTTTTTCATTGTTAGTGGAAACTGTAGATGAGAACCTCAAAGAGGAACACCGAGGGGCATCCTCTGTAGGTTGTCCACAGCATATTTGGTCAAGAAAAGAAACAGTTTAAGGAATGTGACATGTGGTTCTTGATGCAGAAAAAAGCTTCGGTATGCCTAATACATTGGAAAACATTTGTTCAAGAGCACGTCTTCCTTGTGCAAAATTTGCCCCTGTAGTATTATTAAGGTCAGTATCCACGTAGGTTATCTCATACATGCTGAACGTGATGCCCGAGGTTAGCTTTGGCTTGTAAATGCAACTTTAAGGAATGTTTTGTCTGGTCCTGTTAAAAAGCGTCTATATGAATTGTTTGCTTGGAAACTTATTTACTCCTGTTCTTCCTGGACTTGTCTTCAGTTCCTGATTAAAAAACAACAGTTGTAAATGAAACATTGTGTCCTGTTTAACAAGTAAAGTTTGTGGAAATAATCCTCACGTGTTTACATGTACTCATTGACTGATTCTCTTTTTAAGTGAATTGGTATTAATTTTAAGGTAAATGTTTTCTGTCCTGGATGTTTAGGCAGACTTTTCTATTCTTTACTAAACCTCGGTGTGAAAAAATGTGTTGTCAATTTTGTGAGAATAATGACTATGTCGTATTGTTAATTGAGGAGTATTAGAGTGAGTCTGTGATTCAGGGAGGAGTTATCAGAATGCTGTCTCATAAAAATCAAATAAACTCGGCTTGTGGATCAAGTGGGCAAGTTCTCGTGTCCCTGTAGTTCTTTGAATGTCCTGGCTTGAATCTTTACTACGAAAGAGGTCTCTGCACTTCATCGTGTGTTGGCGTGTTCACCGAGAATCAGTATTCCTCTTCTGTATTATTACTTGATAGCTTTTTCATTAATCCTTCAAAAGTACTGGACTGCTTAATGGAGTCGGAATAAAAAGAATGCAGTTTCAGAAAGTCTTCCGGTGTGTGATGTTTGCTTTCTGCATTTCACTTAAGCATTAATCAATTAACTGATTTTGATTCTAGTCACTTCTCAGGTTAGATCTCAGCGATACGTGGATGGATAATGTACTCTGTAAATTAGGTGTGAAACGGTTGGAGAAATGCACAAGCTGGTGCTGTGCAGAGCCAAGTCAGGTTTGGCCTGGCTTTACTTTAGCTTGCATATGTTACCTTGTGAATGCAGGGCAGTCTGGCAAGGCTAATGCCGAGCTGGAGCTAATCAGCTGTCCTGGGTCTAAGTTGGTCCTGTAGAAAAACTGCTCAGATGATCATTTTCTACCTGCACGTTTGTGTCCGTTTTGTTGCTTGAGGTGTCTGTCATCTGGGCTATCCTATTCCTGCTGTTCGAGGTGATGGAGAGGGAACTCGGGTCTCTTTGCGCTGGTCGTGTTGTAGCACAGCTTTGCGATGCTAAGCCTCGTTTGATGAATGTCACCGTTGCAGGTTTTGCAGGTGGAAGAGTCTTTAGCTCGATGGTTTCCTGAAGGATGTATTGTGAGGAGGTGGTGGTGGGGCTGGTGGGAGGCTCGCGCTGATACCCGGCACCCAAAGGAGCATCGCGAGGAGGCGAACACCCCGGCTTACCAGCAAACTCCTGTGGCTTCTGCCCATCCCATCGTCCAGCAGCCAGATTCATTGCACAGCACCTAGTTGTTTTTCCAGGAGAAGGAGGAAGGAAGCAGGTTATTTGGGAAACCACTTCTCATTCTTAGCTTCTCTTTAAGCAGTTTAACTCTTAGTGGCTATTACTTCAAAATTTTTACGTTCAGCTCGCTTTTGCTATCAACTGCAACTTTCTTGATGCCTTAATAAAAGTGTGCGTGGGATTACTGTTTAAGTATTGCTTGGCTGTCCTGGAATGAAGGTTTTCTTCTAAACTTCTAAAATTATGAGTTGGTAGTAGTGAGCCACAGGCCATCAAGTGCCACAGTTTTGCTTATGAATAGGACCAGAAAGTATTTCAACAAAAATTTTTTACCAACTACCTTTAAAGATTCTGCCTAAAAATTAAAGCTTACAGTTTATGATATTACATAGATAGTGAAGAATAATTAACTAGTGTTTCTTGTGTGTCATATTATTTCAAAATTAGATTTATTGTAGGCATATTATGATGGGCAGCATTGCAACTTGGAGTGGCTGTTCCCTGGAAGTGAACGTCTGCTGAAGATGTTCAGTGTGATCCGTGGTGGAACTGAACTGGATGTAATTAATTGTTTATTGAAAAAAATCTGCTTATCTGTTATGTGAACAATGGAAAAAGAGAGCAAGTCATCAGAAGTAAAGGTACAGCTGCCTCCACTCTTCTGGTAAAGAATTCTCAACTCCTGAAAACCCAATCTTGGCAGATAGTAGATGCCAAGGATGGAGAACTGGGCTCGTGTAGTCTCCACTTAGTTAAGCTCTTTCCCCAAAGTTCTTTTGCCCGCTCTGAAATAATTTCATTGTGAATTTATCTTAGCCCTAGCATTCATCTGTTCAGCAACCTGTAAGTTCTGCTCAAGCTGTGAGTTTGCACCCTCTGTTTGAGGGTGAGGTTGCTGGCTTTGGTTTTGGGTTTTTTTTTTTCTTTAATATTATGAGCATTTTATATAATGATGTTCCTGTCATGCTTTTGGCCATGAATCAGCAAAGCATTTATGTGCATGCTTTAATTGAAGCGTGGAGTTGTCTCGCTGTGCAAATGTTGAAGTCAGTGAGACTATTAATTAAAATTAAGTATCTGCCTAAGTGCTTTTTCTAAAAATGAGTTGCTTCATAACAGCTTTGGGCTATATTTGGGGTTTGTTTTTCTAAAACTTTGAAAAAAGGCATATAATTCTCTCTGAATTGTATGATGATAAAATGTAGCAGCAATACCAGAGGGCAGAATGTTCACGGGATGGAGTGTGAACTTTCTGCCTTGTAAGATGTTACCTAAGCTGCTATATATTTATTTTTAAATAGAATAAAACTATTACAGTTTTCATGTTGTGCAGAGGGTGGTGTCAAGGAAAACATCAGGAAAAAGTTACTGCTTAAGCTACCCCTGTAGTGGAAGCACACAAGTTATAGGAAGCAGTCAATTTATCATCTTGCTTACTGAGTCCCTGGTTACAACTCCGTTTTTCTTCCATCGAGTAAAACCTTGCATCAGTTAGTTAAAGTCAGTGCTTCTCAGCGTGAGAGTTCTTAGCTAGTCATGGTGTGTCATTTATATTTTCTATCTGTAGTCGAAGGCATTAAAAGTATATCCAGGGAATACTGAGCTGTGTTTTTTTCCTGTACATCTTAGACAATTTACTATACAAATTTACTGTACAATTTACTTTACAAAATTATCTGGTTTATTAATTCTTGCAGCACCTTGGTGAAATAGTGTACTTTTATCTCCTAAGTCTGGCTCTTTACCAGACTCACTTTATCATGCTAGCCTGTTACCTTTTTTTTTTTCAGCTTTCTTTTAAAAAGAGACTTTTTTTTACAAGCCCCAGTATTCTCCACCTGCAGCAAACCAATAAATTAATAGCGGAGGGAGGAAGTCCCTGGGAACACAGAAAAGAGGAATGTGTTTCAAGCTGCTCGTACTGTCAGACTGGTGATTGCACCTCTGCTGTCTCTGCTTGCAACACTGATTTTTAAGATCTTTCAGACGTGCCTTTTTGCAGGTATGTATATAAAGCACTGACCACATTCTTATGCAGGAAATGGTGAGAGACCTTAATGCACGTGATGCGAGCTGGGAAGAAGCATCGTTTGCCTGAGGTCATACAGGTATTTGAAGTCAGATGCAGAATTAGAGCGCAGGTGTTTTCTGACCAGAAGATGATACTTCTGAGGCGCTTCAGCGCGATGAATGTCGATATCCCCACGCTGTTGGTTTTTTACTGCTGCAGTTCTTAGTCTTTGTCATTAGCATTTATCATTCTTTTATTAGCAGTAGAAACTGACACTCGCACTTGCATGTGAATACAGTACAGATTCTTGCTGAAAATCACATGGTTGTTTCTAAAAATGGGCTCAGAAGGTTACTATTTTAAGTCATTAATTAATACCGTGGGGGGAGGGAGTTGCATTTGTTTAGCATCAGTGCTAAAAGTTTCTGTAAAGCATTGTCACGTGAACACAAAGTAAAATTTACATTGTTTGGGGGAAAAATACCAATGTTGCCATCTTTACTATGAGCACATCAGTTGCTCTTTATTGCTTTTTAAATTTGATTTCATTGTAGTGTGGCGAGCTTTTCAATAAACATAGTGGTTTCATTTATATAACACTAGAATTATTGTTAATGCACAGTTTCATACTGCGAATTACGTATGTAATATTGTGTCCGGTGGGATCCTGTATCAAAAAATTTGCATAGTTATAGTGCTAGTGACATCGTATCTCATACAAAGAACCTAGGGACCTGATACAATATCAGTAAAACTGTCTCATAGGTATGATTCAAACAGTTTTATTAGCAACATATGGGGTATGAAGGAGCCACAGAGGGTAGTTTTGAGTGTAAGGGTGCTGGCCTATCTTTTTCAGCCTGTAATTATATCAGTCCTCTTCTATGGCATTATTTGTTGCTGCTCTGGGATTGCTGAAAAATAACTACTAATATGGTGACACAAAGGATCAGAATAAATTATAATTGTTGACTTTACAAGAAATTCATTGGCAAAAAGGCTTACTATCCTAAGCTCGGATGTCATTTCTAGTTCAGCTTCGGAGCTAAGCCACATATATGAAATAATATCTTTTTGAAAGTCTTAGCGTTTTCTGGCAACCTTACCCTGTTGTATTGAATGCTTTTGTGATCTGACAGATACAAGGAAGAAACTTCTTTTGGCTGCATTTTAGTTTTTAATCTTAAGCTAGGAGAGTGCATTTGCTTTAATTAATGCTAGGATATTGAACTCTTGTTCTCCAAATGGAACACATTATAATTAGTCATCTTCAAATAAAGAGTACCTCATTTAAATGTTTTGACATTAAAAACTAGCAAAAATATAACTAGAAGATTACAGTAGTGCTCTGTTTAGTTGTACTTCTTAAAATCATGATATATATATATATAAAAAATAATTTTTACATGTTGTAAAAATAATGGAAGTTTGGTGGCTTAATGTTTCTGCTAATTGGCTAACTGAAGAGCCACAGTGTATACATAGATACTAGAGAAAAGTACTATTTGACTACTTCCCTGATAACTTTTTAAAGTGCTTGTGTTGTTAAAAACACTGGGCTGAGCAATGTCTCTATGCAGAACAGCTTGTGTGGGAATTAGGATAGTTACATAGATTTTACTCACAATTGCCTCTGAATTCTTTTACTCCGCATTGAGGTTCAGCATGGAAAAAACTAGAGTCTGGGGGACAGAACTGGTGAAGATTAGCAGGAGATCTGTGAGGATGGGTCATCTGTGCCTCTGCAGTGCTGGGGCCTCTGTGCTGCTTCACTGATGTGGAAACATCTTTTCATCCATTTTTCTCCATTCCATTTCCATTGTTTCAGTGTAGATCTATACTACACTTGTAGAAATTTGATCTGGAAGGGATCCTGAGAATTGTTCATCTCTTGTCTTCAGGTAGGATGAAACTTGTTTGAATCATTCCTGATTTACTTAAATATATAGTAAAGAAAAATAATAGTAAAATGACATAATTTGGAATTTAATTGGTAAACTTCTTTCTTAGGGTTCAAGCTCTCCATCAGAAGTGGCAGTTCAGTTAAGATACATTAAAATTCTAGTATTCGCTTGCAACACCTTCCAGAGCTCAGCGTTACTTGCTAAGATTTTCAAGCGTGTACTCTGGAAGCCATCAATGAAAATACTGAAGCATACTAGACTGAGGACAGATTCCTGCCTGTTTCCAGTGTTCTGCCATTCTCATAGTAAACTACTGGTTCTTGTTCCCACAGGGCAGTTTTGCATCCTCTGATGTTCCTGTATCTTAGTGGTATAACCTCGATTATATTTGTTCATATTTTCTAGAACGTTGTGTGAAAAAACCTCACTGAGGTCCAGATACATTTCTTTTCAAAGGGGAAAATTAAGATTAGTTTGATGTGTTTCCCCCCCCCCCACAAATCTTTACTGGCCAGTCCTCTAGGTGTGTACAAATAGGTTGTTTAATCACTTGTTTTGGTAACCTGTTGGTATGGAAGTAAGGATTGCTTGTCTGTAATTCTCATTTCTCCATTTTCTTCTCTTTTGGAGTAAGTTTTGTTTGTGCTAGCACTTCATGTCTTTGGGAGCTTTTCTGACTTCCATGAGCTTTTGAAGATAATTGCAGGTGATTCAGGAGTGATTTCAACTAGTTCCCTTAGTATTCAATAGTAAAAGACCTCAGACTTTGCCAGTTTGAATTTATGTTTTGAAAATCATCCTATTTCTACCCTATCTCGTCAAAAACTTGGGCTGGAAACTCTCTCACAAGTTCATTGCTGTTAAGAATCTTAAGTTCTGTGTAGACTGAAGTAAAAAAAAGTATTAAACCTTGTCATTTTGAGAAATAAGTAGAAACATGTGATCTAACTTGCAGTTGAGAAGTGGACAGATACCAACTTTTAGGTCTGTAAACATCACAATCTTCTGATCTTTGTATCTAATGCAGCTAGTCCTCTGGCTCCAAGGCAACCATCTACAGGGGGAAATGGTCATTTTCAGTGTGTCTCAAAGTCAGCTCTTTCTATTAAGACATCATTAAGCATAAACTTTTAAAACTGTTTTGATGTATTTTTTGCCTTTTTAATGTAATTTTGCTTTTTACACACTTTATTATAGTGTTTTCTCCTTTCCCATATCATTTTTTGTTTGCAGTAGGAAGTTCACACCCACTTTGCTAAAGATGGTAAAGGAGTGATTTCTGAAATTAACTATTAAATAAAAAAATTATATAAACAGATCTGGACATCACATCATAGGGACTCGAGAACTGTGTCAGGAGCCTCTAGAATCACTCATGTTAATTATTGCATATCTTTTAAATGTGTTTGTTTCAAAGTGCTGGAAGACTTCCAAAAAGTTTCTGTATTTAAAAGGGCAAAAAGGATGTCGCAGTGGATTTAGCCCAGGACAAAATAAAGTAAAGGTTAACTTGGACTTCTGTCAGTGAAGGCTTAAAAGCTAAAAAAAAAAAAATAATAAAAATAATTAATGCTGATCACTATGGTTTTGTGATAGAAGGCTTTGTGAGACAAAGCTGATGTATTTTTTTAATAGGATTTTGTGTCTGGCCTATATTGCTATATTAAACTAACTTACTTTAAAGCATTAAATCATTGCAACACAATATTTTGATATAAAAACTTGAATTATACATAGCTGAGACAGAAAAGATTAAAAATGCCCTGTTGCTTAGAGTGTAACTTTTGGGATGAGAAAGACCCACATCTAGTGGGTCTCCCATGTGTTTGTGGCTTAGTTGCACTTAATCAGCGGTTTTGTTGGTGATTTAATTTTTGGTGCTTTATTTTTGAGATGATGCAAAGAATACGAGAGAAATATATCCACAGTTAGTCATGCAGTCAGTCATCAAAATACAGTAAAACTGTAGTTGCTACAGAAAACTTGGGCTGGGAAACCCCATTTTGAGAATACGGGCGTGATACGAGGAGAGGCAGGGAGAGCTGGGACAGTTTACCCTCGAGATGAGTAGGCTCAGGGGCACCAACTGAAATACAGGAAATTCCGTTTAAACACAGAAAGAAGTTTGTCACCGTGAGTGGTCAAATGTTGGCACAAGTTGCCCGGAGGGGCTGTGGAGTCTCCATCTATGGAGATACCTGGAACTTGAGGTAGACCTGGGGAACCTGCCATGGTTGACCCTGGTTTGAGCAGAGGGTTTGGATGAGTTTGGACTCTGGAGGTCTGGTCCAACCTCATCCATCCCAGTTCTTTGACTCGAGGGGAGGGCTTGGAGGTGTGATGATCTGTGGTGACTATGATGCCATGGCAAAAAGGCTAGTGCAGTCTTTGCACGTACAAAAAAAGACCATGAAGTAGACAAACACCTAGAATCTTGACATTAACTTACACAGCACTGCAAGACTGCCATTAGTATATTGTCTTGAATTCTGGTGGGGTGGGGCGTTTCCCTGATGTGCGTAGAAAGGTAATGGTGGCTATCTCCTGTAGAGAGGAACTTTAGTGGCAGGTCAGGTTGATGGGGTCTTGGAGGAGTGGAGGCAAGGCTCACCTGGCTCCTCTGCTGTAGGATTTGATGAAGTGTGAAGTAAATGAACCTAGCTACTCTTGATGATCAATGGGCACAGGTGATTGTGGACTCTCCTGTCTTTTGCCTTTGGCTCAAGTGTAGTCTTTTTTTGCAGACAGTGCTAGACTAAGGAATGTATTTGGAATAAATATTTGGGTGGTATTTTGTTGGAGGGTCTTAGCCTAAAACAGTTGGGAAGTTACACCAGATGAGCTCATACACTTTTTTCTTTTCTCCCCCTAACTCTATTCAGATTTAAGAACACTTACAATTGGGAAAATTGCACTTTATCATCTGTCCATTGGACTGAAGCAGATAGAACGGATGGGAAAAAAGTACTGCTCGTCACTGAGATTCATAGACAAGATTCCCAAACTGCTTTGTTGAAGACATGTAAAGCAGCACAGCCTGGTATTTTACTGCTTCCAGTTTTGAATGAAGGTAATAATACTTCTGATAAATATCATGTGTTTCTTAGATGAAAAAGGGAAAGGGAAAGTGTGTTTTCTGCCTGTCAAACAGGGAACTACACAAGCCACAGGAGTTAAGTGGCTCATGGCCAATAATTCAGTGTAGAGTCGGGGTCCTGGGCTCCCTGCTCTTGCAGTATGTTGTCTCTCTTTGTGGGTCACCGTGTCCATGCAGAGTATCATCAATTCCAGAGCAGATTCATTAGTTCGGCTTCATGCTACACTTTGTGGGGGGATACTCGTAATTGTTTGTGAAGGTGCTACCTTTCAGAAGATCATTAAGGGATCAAGTTGAAGAACTTTTCTTATTTCTCTGTGTGGTGCTTGTTTGAGCAGACAGCAGGGACTCTACGATAAGGACTTCAGTGTGTGCAGTCTGGGGACTACCTTTCTTCATCTGCCTTGGTTGTGTGGTGGCACTAACTGGCTCCGTAAAGAAAAGGAGACTTGATTGCCTTTTGTGCCCAGCTCAGTGGGTACAGCCCTCTTGGTGTTAGTAGGTGTCTACTAATGATTTTTACTGTGCTTGCCTTGCAACGATGGTACGGTTCACATTGTGCTTCCAGTGTTTGGTAAGTCTGGTAAGGTTACAGGTTTTGGGAATCAAAGGAATCTTTCCTTCAAGGCAAGATTAGTGACATGCTTGCTGACTTCTCTTTTTCTCCTTTTTAATCAAAAACTGGATTCACATGGTTGCAACAGAGGTGGGAAATGTTAAGATCACGAATGAGGTATGTCTGTTAACAATTGTGCTGTACTTGTAATTCAAGTAGACCGGCTTCATATAGCTGTACATGAGAGACAGACCTAAGAGATGGGTGGGCCCTACAGCAAAATAGGAAGAGATGACCAAAAATGTTTGGCCGTTCAGATACATATTTTCTATTTACCATCCCACCTTCCCCCCCCAAATCAAAATATGTGGAATTCCACTGTACAGACTAGTGGTAGTCAACAGTGAATTGAGACTATATTTTATACTTTTGGTAGGGAAAATTAGTTTTCCTCACACTGAGAATTAATAAATTTGGTTGTATCTTCAAGTGTAAAAGACTTATTTGTGCATTAAAACCATAATGAAAATCTGGTAACTTTTTTGTGAATTTTGCGTGTGGTGGACATATCAGTCAGTATTTTAAGGGAGGGATCCCCCCTCCCCAATGTCTCTAACACTTAAACCAGCTGGGATTGCCTCTTTTAAGGGAAGGCCTCATATTTCACCATCACAGCCTCTATGCATGTAAAACAGCTCTAAGCCTGGTCTGTTTAAGGAAACAAGCCGGTGTGACACTGTGTGTCAGTGCGGTTCCTTCTCCTTTCCCCTTTCTATTCCAGTAACTTCTGAACTCATCAGGCAACTTGTACTAATTTGACAGAAGAGTAACAAGCCTAAAGTTTTTTAAGCTCCAAGTAACAAAAGTAACAAAAAAATAATATTACGGGCTGCGATGAGGGAAGGGCTGCAGTGTAAGCTCTTATTGAGGTAGCACAGAATTCCAGTATTTCCTAGATTGTGTTGCTTATATTGACACACATTTCTTCTGGTGTCCTAATTGATTTGTATATTCAACTCTGAGGCATCAGAACTGTGTTAGCACTGTAATTGTCTGTCGTAACATTATCAGAGGTCTCCATAGCATGGAGATTGTTCGAACATTTAGAGTCCGTATATTCTAATGGACTTTTTATTGGCTTGTTTGATGCTTGTGATACTCTTTTCCTCCCTCATCTTGCCATTTCCTTACAGTAGTTATTTTTGTTCCTAGCATCTAGGTCTTTCAGGGCATTGTTCTTTATAAATTCTAGAAAGTATCTTGTTAAGAAGCTGTTTTTCAGCTGCTTTTTATTGTAAAGATGCGGGCTTTTCCCTATCATTCTTCACTCAGTCCCTTTAATAATAATAATAAAAAAAAAATATTATAAAACTATCAGTTGAGTAGTCTGGAGTCTTTAGGGAGTAAATTGTATAAAACCATCTTTTTTCATATTTTAAAATTTGATGGGGTGCAATCAATTAATAGTATGTCATTCTCAGTGTAATGTAGGAAAGACTTGCCTAATTTGACTGTTTTCAGTGGCAGCCAGCGAGACGGCAAAGCCGTAAGAAAAAGTTGTTGAAAAAGTAGAGTTTTGGAAAGCCTAGTTCGAGTAGTGCATTTTCCTTTAGGTATTGCCAAAGAGTGGAAATGTTGAAGAAGAGCTTTCGTGTACTACAGTATCTGCAATTTGTAGGTGGTATTACTGTCCGTGATGGTTGGGGAAGGTATCATGCCCACAGCTTGGGCATGTAGGTGCATCTCTTCCAGGCAGATGATATACATGAGATTGAGGAAAGGGGCTGAAGACATAAATCATAACTTACTACAGGAAATAACGGGCTTTCGGTGATTCACGTGAAATCAAATGCTGAGGACTATATATGTTTAAGTCATGAATTCATTTATGATTAATGTTTTAATTATTTGTCTGTGTCGTAAACTCTGCCATGTTTCAAATTTAATTAAATTTGAGATACAGGAGTAAACAACAAACTCCAGGCCCTTCACTTCTTCCACAAATTGCTTACAACTACCACGATGCTTTCTCCGTGGAGGGTTTTGCCAGACACTAAAGGTCTGTAATGCCTCTGAGGCTGCTTCTTGCACAGACGAGAAGGGCACACAGTAGCCTTGTGAGTTGGGCAGAGAGGAGAGTCACATAAACTTAGAGTAGTGTCGTCTTCTGGTATGTATCAGTAGGTGGGAGAGGATAGGTAGCCCAGTCCCTGTTCAGAGCTGGGGAGAAACAACCTCACGGCGGAAGAACAGCATCTCTCTCGCCTCTGATGCAATCCCCAAGTGGGTGAACTTGATATGATGGGGGGGGGGGGGGGGGCGGGCGAGAAATGCTAGTTCACACAAGTATTACATGTTGTGTGGTTTTTTTTTTTTTACCATAAACTGTAAAAATTGTGTATGTTGTGAAGACAGAACTATGATTAACACTATACAGGATAAGATTTTCAAAAGTTTTTGAGAGTCTTTGCTGAACTGCCATCTTCAGAAACGTTTTAAACATTTAGGTACCTAAGTCTCCATGAGATTTTCAGCTTCTCCTTTTGAAAATGTGGCTCCAAGTTACTTAGGTATTTTTTCTAAAATACTTTCATTGTGCTCAATTTCGTATGGTGTAGAGCATAGGGGAAGGATATGCGTTGCAATACTACTAGCACACGCAAAACAATAGTGAGTCCAAGGGGAGATGGGCGCTTATTGGGGTGAGTGGAGTTTAGACAGAGACCACCAGTGCCACTCTGAGGTGACCAACTTCCAGTTTCTCATTTATTTGCATCAGGCATATACTAGGTAGGTAAGCACAACCTGTCCATCTGTAACTTGTTTCAAGCTTCAGTCTGCAGTTAAGTGGCTCCGTAAATGTTAGTGATTTCCACATGTAGGCTTTGATATGCAAGTGGTGGTGTTAAATGTAAAAGAAAATTTAGGGTGGGTCTCAGCTGTTGGCTCCTTTGCTGTGCTGCAGTGCTAGTAAAAATGCAAGACAGCGTGCAGGTTGCAGAATTATAAAGGTGACAGTTGTGTTCTTGGCTGCTCAGGTCTAGAAGGACAAGTGCCTCCAAGGACTGTCCTCCCCTGTGGACTTCTCCCAACTACCTCTTTCCTACACAAGCCCTTCCCACTCTACGTTCTGAGCATTCAGCTTGTTCCCATCCCCTCTGGAAAAGCAGCGGGATGAAGCTGGAGTGCTGGTGACCGGCTGGGTTGTGGGGTGCAGCTGTGCACCGTATCTGATGCATTTTTATTGTTTGAAGGCAATTCCTTCTAACCTTGTACATTATTCTTGTGTGGTCAGTTGCCCTTTTCACAAAGGACACGCGACTATGTTTTAAATAGAATGCACTTCACTTTTAACAAGGCCACTTTTCACAAGTAAAAGCCTAACGGAAGCCTAGCTGGTGAAGTAAGAATTTTTTGAAATTATTGGAGGCTTAAAAATGATGAAGCTTAATTTAAAAGCAGGAAAAATTCCAAAGTCTTCCTTTCCTCTCTTAGGGTGTTATTGCTAAAAGCTTGGAGTATTTTTGCTGAATTATGAAAATATAGTGCTTTAAAATCAGAGAAATATGTCTTAGTGCAAAGCAAAATGATATCCTGTGTTCAAATGGTAGCAGCAATGAGTACAGACAGTTTTGAATCATGTGGTTACTGCCGTGAAGGTGCTTCAGAGACTGAAACTAGAACCCTTTCTAGCACTTCCATCTGCATACCTGTAATTCACATCATCTTTAAAAAGGACTTTACCACACGCTTGCAAAGCGTGGATCGAAAGCGTGTGTATCAAATGTCATGCTGCACTTTGGTCTGGAAGTGGCTGAGGTGTGGGGGAAGTTTGCTGTATTTTTTCAGAGAGGTGTAGCATGGGCTTTTCCCATGCAGAAGAAAAGGCAATTGCAGAACATGAATTGGTGCTTTGTATGTAATAGTATATGTTTATACATAGGCTGATATGTTCTTTTCTGGTTTTTTTTTTTTCCCCCCCAACAACTTGAATTTGAATATTATCTACTGGAAATTTCACAGGATTCTGGTAAACAACTAATAATTATTTTTAGGTGATTTCCAGTACGTAATCTCATTAACTCACTGTTTCAGCATACTTTGTAACAGTATCTTCTCGTTTCTTTTTAATGAGACAAACAAGGGGTAGTGGCTCAGATGTTTGCTAGGAAACAACAGCTGCATAGGTACTGGCTAGATCCTGCAAGTGTGCTGCCAGTTCATCTAAGCCAACATGCTTGGTAGGACCCTGGTGTAGCCAGAATAGCTTTTGCAGAAGTAAATCTTAGAATACCAATTTTCTGACTTCTTTTGTACTTTTTTGCTGTTGTTTGTGGGTTTTGCTGTTGTTGTTTTTGTTTTTTAATTTTTCGTGAATATGATATTCCTATAGCAGGGCAATTTTAAGCATGTTTTAGATGTGTATGGGGCACAGTTACACACAATTTAAAAATCTCACTTAGGATGGACTCAAAAGTATTCCAAATATGAACATAGATAGATATATACACATACACACACATCTCTTGGCTTAAAGGATATTTAACTTCTACTGGCTTAGAGATCCTGTAACAGATAGGGATGCAGATCTGTAGGAAGCAATATTCTTGCCGAGATCAGGGGGAGGCTTGTTTTGCTCTTTTGTTCATGAAACAGCAGCTGAAAAGGAAAGCCTACAACTTACGATAGTGGCTTGCTTGCTTACAGCAAATATGCAGATTTTAATGAGGTCAAAGGATTCACTAGGTAGGTTTCCAGGCACCATGTACTTACCCAAATCACTGAATAATCTTTCAATATAATTTATTTAAGTGATGAAAGTGAAAAAGTGAAAGAGTGTCACTCTTGAGGGTGCACATATACAGCCTGTGGAGAACTCTTGACCCTGGCTAACCTGGGGTGTAAAAGTTTTGAAATAAAACCTGGAATTGCAGTGCGATAGCTTTGAAGCATTGAACGAGCTTGCTAGACCAACTGGTTCATCTCAGCTTAGAATGGAAACTAAACCCCCTCCTTGCACCTCGGAGGGAAGCCTAAAGAGGAAATAATGACTTAAAATATGCTTTTATCTTCTGTACTGAAAGAAGATAATTTTTCAAAAATCTTTTTATGCAGAAAAGCTGCATTTTGTGTCCTGTTATAATTTTTTTGGCAATTTAATCATAGTCTTAAAAATGCATAAGTGACTGTACAGTTCTAAAAGCATTTGACAAAAGCTAATTGTGTGTTCTGTGGTCAGCAAAAACTTAACTGTTTGGTGTTGCATGTTTTTATTCTGTAAGGCTATTGGCAGCTAAAAGGATTATGTATTTCTATATCTTTTATGAAACTAATGAAAATGAAGTTACCGTTGTGAAGCTTACAGTTTTGACAGTAAGAATGGCCCTTCGATCTCTGAAGGCTGCTGGATTCTCCATACAAGTTGAAACTATAAACATTTTGTGGCACAAGATGAATTGCTGGGATCCAAACATAAATTTTAGAAAGAAGAAAAAATATTGAGTGAATGCCTGCATCCCTGAATTTCTTGAATTGCTGCAGGAAAGAAGAGCCATATGGTATTGGTAACTTCTAATGCATTGGAAGAATATAGACTACAGGTGACTTGCAGGCATCCTGTGTGCAGGAATATGACCTAATTTTAGTAAAATAGGACTTTACGTTCAGCTTGCATTGTCCAGGAAGCTGAAGACTTTACGTGAACTACCAGATTAAGTAGTTCTATATATTTAGTCATTGTGGAGGGAGAGTGGAGCCCAACACCATGGGCCCAAACCACAATCTTTAATTTTCTTTTTTGAATAGAAGAGGAGCATGGAGGGAGAAGAGTATTTTGTGTTCCTTCTTTGAAAATGAAAACAAAGGAGACTGACATCCTTTTACTTTTTCAGTCAAGTGTCACTCATCCTAAAGTTGTAATAATCAATTCAGAATGGCTACTTACACTTCTTTACAAAATTGGATGAAAGAGCCTTGCAGATATGTTAAAGACCGCAAAAAAATTAAAAAAAATCCTAACTTCATAACTTTACTGAATTAGTTGTTTCTTTGAATTGCTTATTTTTAGTCATGTTGCCATAGGTATCAAAGCAGCTAGCTATTATCATTTCTTTGTAAGGTTTTCTGCTTTTTTATATTTACTTTTCAGCAAATCAAAGGATAGGTCTTCAGACACGAAATGGAAGGTGTGTTGTTTTAAAGATAGGCTAAACATACCTATACCGAGTCATTCTAGGTATTGCGGGTACCAGCAGCAGTGCAGATGCAGTGACACCGGATTTGCATATGGCAGCAACGTAATTACATACCGTGCATTCTTGGAAAATGTTTATCTTGGTTGCTAAAGCTTTCTTTTGACTTTGGTGTTTTATCTCTGCTAGCTAGATTAAGCTAGCTCAGATACTGCTGCTCACTACACTTACAGCTTTCTCGTGGTGGTTGAAAGGACCCTATGTGTTAGCTGCCAGTAAGTTTTAATGATACACGCTACTCTTGCTGATTTATGTTCAACTCTGCTTCACTTGAAATGGAGACATCCATTTTGGGTTCTTTGCAAGACCCTACATTATTCAGTCTTTGAAACCTTGGAAGAAATCTGAACCCCTAGACATTTTGGGAATGGGGGAAAATCCTCATGGTTGGGTTTCTGCAATGATTGTAAGCAGCCATGTAAGTAGTGTACCAATGATTATCAGTCTGTGGATTAGAAGGATATTTTGTTTCTAGACTTCATGTTACGTCAAGGAATAAATAGAAAAATTTCCTTAAGATATCAAAGATAGCAGTATACAAAAGCCTTATTGCGCCACGTACCGAGAAACAGTGTTTTGGTGTAGTCCTGTGCATAACTTCATAGATGTGACTGACAACAAGTTAAATGGGAGCCAATCATCTGCCTAATATCGCTGTCATTCACAAAGATTTCCCCATCGCGAATGTGGGGTTGTCCTGTTTATCTTCCTATAAGCACATATAGTCAAGTGACGGAAACACAACTTAAATGAGTAGGGCCCCCTAACCCATTCATGAACGCAGTGCTGCTGGAACCCGTAGAGCTTCTTGTACCAAAAAAAGGGTGTTCTGGGGATGATTGGTATTGTTTTTACACTTGCATCTTTTAGTACTGTTTTTTATTTAGTGTCATTTTGCGAAATAAAGGTTTAGTTCAGTTCTAACTTGAAAGACCGGCTTTAAAGCTGCATGCAGTGACTGATTTTCTTTTGAAGAGTTGAATCTATTTACAGAATCTCACTACTGTTTTTAACTAACTTCTTTGCAATGTTTTCTTTCAACTTTCAATTAGCTGTAAACCACGTGTAAAATGTCTTCAGTCTTTGAATTGCTGTTTTATTTAGCAGCCTGGCATATCTGTGAATCTAAATTAAAAAAGTCATTTAGCGAGGAAATAGTTAATAACAAAACATGAATACTGTTTGAAGAGGCTGTTAGTTTTGCTCAGGAAGTTTTCATTTGCTAGAATTTGTGCTGCCTCATTATTTGTAATATTGAAACTACTCCTTATCAATCATACCAATCACTTACATGAAGAAATGAAAGTAGTGTTTACAATTCTGGGTGGAAAACACTGAGTTAGGCTTAGTGGGCCAAATTCTGTTTGGAAATAAAAAGGTAAGAACCCGAAGTATTGCCCAGAGTATCACTAAACCCAGTCTTGTCTGTTTTAGCAGGATTCTTAATATCTTTTTGGAATGGCTAAATTTAGTGAAAAGATGCAGCATAAGCATTTTGTGAGCCATTCAGGACTGAGATTCCTCAAAGTTTATGGCTAAGGTGCCTCAAAACTTGATGTCAGCTAGTCAAAAATCTGGATAAAAGAATTTGGAGGCGAGTATGCAGAGCTACTCTAGGAGCTGCTGTGCTGGTTGTGTCATGATGGCATCTTTTTGCAGGTTTTAGTTGTCATTTTTCAAAAGGTTTTGGAACCTCTTGGTGTTCAATGTTTAGGAGTGAAGGAGCCTCAAGATGTTGGCTCAAACTCTCAGCCCAGTTTAGGTCAGCTTTAGGCTGTTCCATCAATATGAAGTTCACTTTAAATTGACTTCTGGCATCTAGGGATTTTTCAGCTATATAAGAATAACACAAAAGCAGCAGTGAGAACAAGGTGGCACAAGGAGATGTGGTCGAGGTGTGTTATATTTCAGCCACCGGATCAGTTCTTGGGGAGCAAAATTTAGAAAACCCATTGGCTCCCTTAAATTATCATGTAGTACTTTCTCCCTTTTCCATGTAGGTTTGACTGTTGGCAGAAGTAATCCAGATTAAGTACTTAATTTCATGTTTTTAGTCATAGATCAGAGAAAAACTATTTATCATCAAACAACCAATAGAAATACTTACTATTATAGTTTTAACTATAATCTATTCTATGCACTTTAGCACCATGAAATTTTTTAAGGGAAAATACCAGGCAGCTCTGTGGCCTCCAAGATTCCCCCACCCTGCCCCAAAACACCTGCTTTTTTAATGCCATCAATGCAAAAAGACATAGCTGATAAATTGTAAGTTAGTTTTGTTTTTAAGTAGGTCATTAAGGTAGAAACGCCAATAATATTGCAAAATCAAGTAGTTTCCATAAAAAGATACTGGCTTGTGCATTTTTTGTTTTATAAAGCATCAATATTTTTGTCAAAATACTGTCTCCATGCTAAGTAACAAGTTAATGTGTCAGTGAACAACATGAAATTACTATTTGCAAGTCACATACAGTTTTGTAACTACTGCTTCTTTCTTAGCAACATCTTTCAGAAGTTCCAGTGAATATAAAGCAGTTTGATAACATGAGAAATGCTTTAGAGTATATCAGCAAGTTGTTATATTGAAAGACTTCAAGAGGCAATACATTAGGCAAAAAGCAGTGGCGATACCTGTAGAGCACACCGTACGTGCCCTTAAGCAAAAGATAATAATTAGTTGCTTGTATTCCCATGCAAACTAACCCAAGTGTTGATGTTTGAATTGCAGAGATCACAGTGGTACCAACTCAAGCTCCAAGCTGCTGGAATTGTTTATACCCGTTCAATTTTTAATGTACATATAAGATGTTTTGATGAGGGCATTTAGTCCGAAAGGATTTGCATGCCATAATCATACCTCCAATGATTTCAACACAAAAGTAAGGGTAGCTCTTCAAAATACTTTAAGTGCTAACTTCCACTTCAGTATTAATAATAAACAGTGAGAACATCTCTGAAAATATCTTCATGTTTTGTTGGCCTAATGCGATTGGGTTGCTTCTGTCACGTTTCTGGGATGATGGTCATTAAAAGTGGTGAAGTATCTGCTGTTAGGTAGCCTGCAGAGTGAGAAGTTACCCACAGCTTGTGGATACCTGCTTTGCTAATGAGTTCATACACATTCAGATCATGCGTTTTGCACTTCAGTCAAAAGGAAATATTTGACTAGAATTGACTTTATTCAGCATTCTGGTACAGCGGGCGCTGGTGCTGTGGTTCCTAAAACAGCAATTGTAAGAACGATGTGATTTAAATAATAATTTAAATAAAATAATTTGAATAAATTTACATAATGATTGCAAGTTTACATGATAGATGTATTTTTGATTAATTTGTACTGTGTTTTAGAGCACAGGTGTTGCATTCGTATAGACTCCTGACAGTTGAGCCATTTTGTTATTGCAGAATGTGCAGTAAATTCGGTGTTCTGTTGCATGTGCCTGTAAATAGGGTAAAAATTATGGTAAAAAATAGGTCTGTGCAGAACCCCTCCGTGACAAAGGCTCTCTGACCGGTGGGGATGTGGTGAGCTGGAGGGTGACCTTGTATTAGGTGAATTTGGAAGGAAGGGAGTAAAACTATTTTCTTGTGTAACTGGAAGCTGTTAACATGAAATCTTGCTGTGGAAGCTCCTTGAGTTACCAGGTTTGGTGCTTAGCAAAAAACAAATTTCCATTTGGGGATGGGAAGAAACACAACACAATTCTTTTCATTCATTTCAGTGAATTAAAATAAGGTATTAGGAAAAAATGAGATCATGTGAGTATCCATTACCTGAACCGTTATTTAAACCAATTTAAATCCAAGCTATCTCCACTGAATTATAAGAGTGGGAGGAGTTTGTTAGTCACTGCGGGAGGCAAAATGTCAAAATGACTAATTATGCTGCTACGGGACTGAGGAGATACAGTTAATTCCTCAGCAGCAGAACAGGTCTTTTAAGAACTGTGGTAAGACTATCCCCAATATAAATATAGCTAATACTATTTCGGTATAATTACGTTAGTTGTCATGGCACCGTTTAGGAGATGACATCGCACCACTGCTTGCATGGGACGGCGCTGGCAGCTTCGTATGGGGAGTAAAAGTAAAGCAGCGTCATGTTTCGAACATGAAAATTCATCGTGTGTTTTACAAGAATATGCAGTATTCCATGTGTGCCCAGTCCGGAGAGCTCACGTGTGAGTAGGTGCAGCTCTTTGCTTGAGGGAGGCTGGCAGCAGCAGGACCGCTCTACTTTTTAAAATATAGCTCCTGTAATCAAAGACTTGAGCACTTTGATTACAAGCAGCCCCAGTTCAGCCATGTGCCTTTCTGTAAAACAGCCTTTTCTTACAATATTTTAAGCCAACTGACATTTAGCTTATGTTCTGCTGTGTAGAAGATAAGAAATTTTTAGATCACAGGAGATACTGTATCATGCCTTGATAGCCTCCATCACAGTTTTTCAGTAGATCTTCTCCTGTACTAGTTTTTGAAAAGCTTTAATTGTGATCCAGTAGTGCAAAAAGAGTTAATTTCACCTTAACTATTTCTCAAATGAGCATGTGAACAGGAGCTTTCCTGCTGGATTCCCTCTGCTCCTTACCCGTTTCTCGTGTCTGGTTCTTTAGGTAAAATAAAGTTACACTTGTGCTCTAAAGAAATGTGCAGAATTCACATCTTAATTCTGGGGGGGGTTTGTTCCCTGTTTTCAAATATAACTATGTATTTTCTGAACACTTCGACACAGCCAGGGCAACCGACTGATTTAATTCTGTCAAATGCAGTCTGATGTAACACCTTGTATTTCTTAAAAAAAAAAAAAAAGAAAAGATTTACTGATACATCATTTAATGTAGGTGCTGCTGAAAATCCCATAGTTTGCTAGATTTGTTAAAACTGAAGCATCTCTGTAGGCAGAAATACTTATGTTTACAGGAAAGATGATACAGGAAATTATCTGAAATATTCCAACAAAATAATTGTCTTACTAATTTAGTTCAGTTGGTGGTGTACAATCTCATTAACCTTTAAGCAGAAATAAATAAAACCTAAAAGTAAAGAGGTGGTATGGTTTACATATGCAAAATACGAATTGCACGAACATAGCTGATGCATCGAATAGCTTGAACAGCAGTCGTGCTTGTCATGGTTCTGCAAGAAAATGGTAATTCACAATTGTGAAACATGAAGTCCCACCCGAAAAACAGGGATTTTTTTCTTCTGCAGGAGGTGAGCAGTTGCTGCACAGTGTTACTACTTCTCTGATAGTTGATTCATCCCTTTGCTATGCAAATTTTAAGTATACAAGGATTCAGTACTTTTATTTAAGAAATATGCCTGCAGGCTGTATTGGTAGGCTTTAGGGAGATATCTGGTTTGGTGTGAAATAAATAGTTGTTAAAAGATCACATGAATTTATGTCTTAGAAGATGAAAAGTGATGCTGTGAGCGTTTTGAGAGCACCCTCCTGTACCCGGCACGTGAGCTTGCCACTTGGTTTTGGTTTTTCAAAGAAACCTCGCCAGCCTCATGGAAAATCACAGAGCTGTAGGCCGGCGTGGGGAAGAAGAGAGCAGCAACGTGTCACCTTAAAGACGCAAGAATTAGGACTAGAATTTCAGACACCTCCAGCCCCAACCTCTGGGGGTTTGACCCGTGGAGTCAATGCTCGCTGCTCCTGGTCGAGGGAGTAGTTGCTTTTGCTTAAGCTTCTGTCTTCAGACCATTTGAGTGCTTAGCTTTTAAAGAATGGATTTAAATGCCATAATTCAGGTTTATGTGCTAGTCGTAGGCATCCAAGTTTGCATATTTTGGGTGAAACAGGAGGAGAAAAAAATCTGAAA
Source organism: Haliaeetus albicilla (assembly GCF_947461875.1). Classification (NCBI taxonomy): domain Eukaryota; kingdom Metazoa; phylum Chordata; class Aves; order Accipitriformes; family Accipitridae; genus Haliaeetus; species Haliaeetus albicilla. The sequence continues at coordinate 4,961,447 of NC_091486.1, forward strand.
GCATTTGCGTGAGAAAACACTTTGGTACTTGCAGTTGGTGTTGAAGATTTGTCTTGCTAAAGAAAAAACGTTTACTTAAAAGCTATTTGCTGCCTAATGTGGGACACATTTTAATACACAGTTACAAAATATAATACCAGTTTGCTAAAATACAGGTTGTAAAATAGCTATTAGGTTAAGCCCAGCCCCTTTTTATTCTGTTACTGTCAAAAATATTAATCAACGCCTCGCTTCCATAAGAAACTCACTCTTGGTGCAGTTTTATTATCCTTTCTTCTCTCATCCAGCAGCATCCTTTCTGCAGTGGTTCCTTTTCTGCTGCAGAGGCACAACTTGTTTTGAAAACATGTATTCCTTTTCTAAGAATAACTTTATCTTCGTTCACGTAACTGTGGTGAGGACTTCTATGCCGTAATGATCTAAACTAAATATACTAACTTGCTTGTTACCTTTCAGTAGAGACACTTCAGACGACTACTACTTCTGACTTTAAAGTGTAAATCAGCCCAGAAGTTTAAATGCCTGAACTTGTGGTTTTTCTGCACTCTCAGGTAATATCCACTGAAATTAATAATCCTGATGCTTGTCTACACGAGAAAGTTGTGGTACTGATTTAAAAAGAGCTGATCGAAATAAACTGCAGCTCTCTAGGTGAGGCAGCAGCAGCCTTCCTTGTGTGCCTCCTTGTGTCTCCCTTTCATACCTCCCCAAAGTGTGCTCCCTTGTCTTAAATTCGTCATTTTTAATTCTGTCCGTTTGTTTTCATTGAGAGGTATTAGTGAAGATAAATCTTAGCTTTCGTAGCATTAACATTAGCTTATATCATATTTGTCTCCTAGCTAAATACTGCTTTTTTTTTTTTTTTTACCCTGTCACACTCCGTTTGAAAGAACTAGTCTACCTAGAACTTGGTACAGGGTTTCTAGTGAGGAAAAATCATTAATAGATGTATATTTTCAAAAGTTTGATTTTTATGCTGTTTTGTCTTTCCTGATTGTGGCTGCACACCCATCCAAACCGTGCAGAGGTGCGTGTGGGGACCCGTTTCTGGTGCTGGTGGTGTTGCTGCGTGGAGGTACGGCTGTCAACCAAAGCCATTGCTTCTCAGGTAGCCTGAACCGTGGCCTCACACGGCTGCCCGGTAACGGCAATTAGGCATGGAAACCATTAAAATCATTTAGTCGTGGTTCTTTTGATGATGCTAGTGTCAGAATAAAACAGTGCACTTTGTAAGCATTAGCAGCAGATTAAAAACCCCAGTGTAATGCCCATCAGGTGTACGTGGTGTAGCTTCAAGGGGAATATAGTGTGTGGGCACGTGAAGCGTGACGGGGGATACGCGCCTGAATTTGATTTGATGTGCCTTTTTCCCCACGAATTTGTAACTATATTTTTCTTCACATTTCATCTAGAAGCAGACAAATGAAGAAGAAAATCAAATATTTTGTGGGAAGCGTATGGAGGAGTCCTCCTAGGCCTGTTTTCATTATGTTTCAAAGCTCTCTGGACAGACTTCTGAAAAGCAGGAGATCTGGCAGGCTCCGGCACGGGGAAGAGCGAGGTGCCTGGCCGCTCTTCCTGGGCGCAATGGCAGCCTCCTTTGATCAGATGGAGAATTATATTATCTAATTCATCTACAAAAGTTCTTTTAAAGTCAGAAGCTGGTCAGATACGCTCCTCCACTGCTTTTATTTTGAAAATAAATACATAAAAATAATCATCTTATTGTTGTGGAAACACATCACCAAACAGCATGAATTAAACCTACCTGTATATCCTGGCCAGTCAGCATCTGCTTTACTGCATTTTTCTGTAACCAAAAAAAGCAGTACTTTTATTATTTGTAAGAGAGGAAGAGCAGAAAATGGGATCATATAAAAGCTGCCTGTCTGCATGATGGACCGTACATGTGTGAGAACGGATGCTTTTTGCTGTTGCTTTTCTAGCTACGGATTTTTCTTTAGCATTTGCATACTCAATTCACATGCCTGCCTTCAGATTTTATCTGTTCTGACAAAGACTACACAGATAACTGCTAAAATAGAACTTAGCAGGAAATTTGGGGGTCTTTTTTGTTTCTGAACTTGACAAAATTGTTATACTTCATTTATATATTCTAGTTCTCTTAGGTAGAGATTTCCTCCTGTATGTAAGTAATGCTATTAACAGCGACGGTGCTTTGAACTGTCATTTCATACCACTTGAAGTTAATTACTAGAAAACCGGGGTTTTCTTTTTTGTATTAACCAGTTTCATATAAAGTATATCTCTTTACTGAGGATGTCACTGTGAGGTAGGAATAACTACAGTAAACTGAAGAACAGAGCAATTGAACCTTTGATCATGTGAAAATGTAAGCATGTGTTGAACTTTACACTTGAGCATTCCCACTGGCTGTACAGGACTTAGGCAGCCGTATTTCAAGGGTTCATGGCTTGATAGAGATTTGAGAAGTCCTTAGCAGGCTCGACAATAAAACCCAGATATCCTATCAAGTCAGGGTGCTTTAAGTCTTTGCTCAGACTGCTTAGTAGGCACAGAATGAAGGAGATAATATATTTTTAGCTTTTAAATTCAAAGAAACCTTTCGATTAAAGGAATTCTTGACAATTTTAAATGCTCTGTTCTTGCGGTGTTTGCACTGAATGATGAGGAATGGTGTGATTTTGATTTTTCTTTTGGACTGGAGAAAAAACCTATCCCATTTACTTTATATTGTTGCAGTGTAAAGCATCAAATGGTATAGTTTGTGTTTACTGTTCTCAGTAGTTTCTCTGAAATGGTAAGAAAAACAGGCCTCTTATCCTGTAGTATTGTGAGTAGAACAACAAACAGGCTTTCAAAATAATTGCAGAGGATGATCTGATTTTTGTGATTTAATAACTTGCTATCTGCAAAGTCATATAGATTTGTAGGAGGGTTTTTTTTTCCTGCTGTTGGAGGCGATGAAACACAAAACTTGAAACAGTTGTTAGATTTTTAAGTGAAAGAGAAAATAAGGGTCACAGCTCAAGAAGGGACACCTCCTATATTGTGAAAGAACATGGGATCATAGGATAATTCAGGTTGGAAGGAATCTTTGGGGGCCATCTATTCCTACCTCCTGCTGAAAGCAGAGTTGGCCGTGGGCCTGTGATACCTATATCCAACAGAGTGTGTAATTATGGAATACTTGAGTATTACATGATCTTTCTCTGTAGTGTCTGCATTTAATCTAGTGCAAGTTTCTAGTTTACATTGAGGGATATGACTCACAAGGCTGTCATTTTTATTCCTTTACATTATAAAATGCGCTCTACAAAAGACTTCAGCTGATTTTTCTCAAGATTTGGATTCAGTGCAATCAGAAGTCAGGCCAGTACTCCCAAGTGTAGCATTATCTTCTTGGGTTATGTTCTGGGATTATATATAAAATACCTAAGTATTTGTATTTTTCCTTAGTGCCAACAGTGCCTTCACTGTAGGAATTTATTTTTTTTGCAAAGATTTAGTAAGTTTAATAGTTACTATGGAATACTTACAAGTGTATCCCTTCTGAAAAGAATTGAAAGAGGTTGTTTTTTTTTCTATTGGCATTTGAGAAGCAGAAAAAAGTGACTACTACAACAGAATTTTATTAATGAATGATTTACACTGGTTCCAGCTGTGACCATGTGATTAGTCCTTCACTAAGCAACAATGGGTATTTTCTTTCTGCTTTATTTGATTTCCAAGAATGTGTCATCTGTTACATAAACTGCTGCCAGTATACCCTGTGTAAACTGGTATTTTTTATTTCCCTGAAGCATAAGATGAATACCCACCCATATCCTTCTGGAAATACTGTTTTAAAGGAATTGGGAATTTTATTGACTATATCTGATTCGGCGTGCCAAAGTCATAAAACTTAAAAAATTTATTAAAGGCACTAGACTAGGATGCCTTGTTCCCTGGTAGTGCAAAAGATAGATTATTTTCACTTTTACATTTCTATCTTAATATTTTATTACAGCAATACAATGTGTTATAGAGGTGGACAAGCCTGCAGATTGAAATGTGGATAGTCCAGATTGTTCCTTTCCCTCGACCATATGGTGTAGTTCTAAAAGCCTTTTGTACGCTGTCTGTTCAGTTAATTGTAAACTCGGTCTTTAACGTACCTTAAAAATGAGATCTATGTGAACTAAAAGTCAGTATATCCTCTGGTAAGTAAAGTTTGCTAAAATGTATCTAAATTCACAGTCCTGGTCTCTTGGTAGATTTTCTTTCTGGGTGAATTTGAAAGTCTTTCACCGTTTCTTGGTAACGAATGTGAGTACGTGTGTGTGTAGGGACAGGTTTTTCCATTTCCTCCTCGGGAAGGGGGGGAGATTTGAGCATATAATGAACATTTCATAATATTTTTGCTTGGCAGACAGCTCTGCCAGTGGGTGATGTGCAGGAACATCGAAGATTTCTGACAGATGGATGGTAGGACTGCTAATACACCTACACACGTTTCAGCGTCTGATGTTCCCGGTGTTTCTCTGATGCCCGAGAAGCTGGTGCTCACGCTTTGGTCTGATGTTGCCCAGTGTGGGGCTTTAGAAGAGAAAACCAAGTTTCACTCTGGATTTTCATATGCCACAGAGGGTAATTTATTATAGTCCTCACAAAGCGAAGAATTTATTACGGAGGCAAACTTTTTTTTTAATGTAATATGAGAGTTAAAAATTAATTATTAGAGAGTTTCAGAAGCAACTTTATTTTGTGTTGTCTTACCATAAGAAGCTATTTGGGAAAAGTGACTGTTTTCAATGAAGATAGGGTTGATATATCTAAAGAAGAAAATAAAAAAAAGAGTAGGAGTCTTACTGAAACTGATTTTCTGTGGGTCCCAACCTGTTTTTAAGCATTGGAGAGAGTATGCTCATTAGCGGCAGTTTCTGTGGTAGGCAAGGCTCACATCATTTGTGGCTTTGGAGATAAAAATTCCCAAAAATTAAAAAAAAAAAAAAAAAAAAGAAAACCAAAACATTGGAAATCAAGCAAGAAGTAAGTGACAGTAGTGGAGAGTGAGACTAATGTGCTGTGAGAGGCCTCTCATAATGAAACTTATTGATCTGTACTGCATATCTGATGTTTTCAAAGGATTTCAAATATTTCTTCTATCACTAGCTGAATGCAAAGGAATGAGTAACCTTAGGGGATATTAGAAAGGAAAAAATGCAACTTTTTTTGCCTGCAGAGATTAAATAAAGTAACTCTTGGCCTTTGTTACGCATGCAGAAATGGAGAGAGCTTCAGCAAGTCTTCTCAGAATGGCAACAAATCGTAACCAATAGCGCATCTATTTCTTCCCATTAGATAGTATGCGCATTGTGAAATAATGTAAAAGTCATGAATTTAAATAGTACGATGGTAAGTAAACAGCAAAAAGCTGTTGAGAGACCATAATTATCCTGATGCTGGCTTTTTGTACTCCTAAGCATATGTGCTAAAATGCTTTGCTTAGAAAGTTCTTCTGAAACTTCACCTTTGTGGAATGATGAAAAAGGAATAGACTGGGTTTGTGTGCTGCAGAAGCAGGTACGGATCCTGCTCAGCTGAAGTATGGTCGGGGGGATGCTGTATACACTGACCAGTGTATACCGTGAAACAAGCAGCATCTTACTTCCAATCTATACTTTTTTGGCTGTAGCATGAAATCAGTGGGAGCAAGAAAGTATCTGTGGGCAGAACTTTTGCTTCTTGCAATCCAAGTAGTTCAGAAGCTTTGAAACGCAAGAAACCACATGTAATGATGAAGAATCCAGCTGTAATTTTGAGAGCTGAAAGAGAAAAGAGTGACTGAACGTTTGTTGCAGCTTCCATACGATGAGGGCAGTTCTCAAAGCCTGCGAGTTGCCACTTGCAGAGAGTATATGAATAACAAAGCTACCTGTTTTTACTGTACACTGGTAAATGTAGGCTCACTTCGTTAGAGCAAGCGGTAAAAACAAGATGTGCTAACTTGTATGGTTTAAAAAAAAAAGCTGATTTAACTTTTCAGGCTGATTGCAAAATTGGAGAAATAAAAAGTCATAGAAAATCAACAAAAATGTAACAATCCTTTTGTCAAAAACACCTTTATTTAATCTACTTGTATTTTAATAGCTGCTTCTTTAACTTTAGTGGTATGCATGTCCATTCAGAAACAGTTATTAACGATGCCAGCTTAGCTTGTAAAACAGCAGAGTTGGAGACTGCCACTTTTATAGACTGCAGATTTGTTAGATTTGTGAAAACACGCAAAATTCTTTGGCTGATTTTGAGGATTGCAGCTTTTTCAGCAAGTCTTTTCACAAAGAAAAAATTTAGCATTCTTAAAAATGAGGCTGGACTCGTGCTTCTTGGACTAATTGAAAGCATTGTTGAAGTAATTTTAAACTATATGGGACAGTCTGGTTTGGTGGTACAGAGGCATTTGTAGATACATGCAAGATGTGTTCAGGGTCTCAACTTGTAGTGCTCACAGAAGAGTTCATGGACAGAAGGTAGGAGAAGGTGTGTAGAAAACCAAAGGCTGAAACAGGCTTAGAGGAGCATGTACAGAATAGGTGTAGAAGAGTGTTAGTAGACTTAAAGTATTCATGAGCAGCGGCTGGAAAGGAGAGAAAAAGAACAGAAGATTGGAGAGATTGGAAAGAGCATATGGAGTAGAATTGATCAAAAAATGGATGACTCTGGCAACATGTTAAAAGCTGTTCCTTTTTTCTGATGGGAAGTTGAGACGTACAAAGCAAGTCTAATGAAAATGAGAAGAACGGGATGAAAGGAACCTTGAGTCTAACTGGGGAAAAAAAAAATTCAGAGGTGAAGAGGAAAGAAACCTTTGGAGTTGATGTGGTAAGATGGAGGATGAAGAAAGAGATTGTTTGTAAAGGTGTTTGAGACAATTTGAGTAGGGAAGAATTGACAGACAGGGAAGTGAGACTGGAGGCAAGGAAAATAAGGCAAGGGAGCCATGAAGCTTTGCTTCTGGAACAGCGAAGAAAAGACTGTATTGAAACTGGAGATTTCCTAATGAGGAATGAGGCATGATGGGGAGAGAGTAGAACATTTGAAGTTGTAGATGTACCAGATAGGAGACGTTTTAGACATGTCCATACATAGGAGAAAGTTGGAATTGAGGGTAGTTTGAGACAGGAAAATTTGATATGCTTGTCATCAAGGTAGTAGTTGATATGCTGTAAGTCTATCGTTTGTAGATTTTATTGCATCATTGAAAAAGTTTAAAGAAGTGGAAAAGGTGTTGTAGGACTAAGGTAAGTACAATGGGAAGTAATTAGAAAAGAAAGCGAAATAATTAGAAAAGAAGGTGAAAGAATAGGAAACAAAGTAGAAGATGTTAAGGAACGTAAATGCAAAGAGGAAATCAGGGATTCAGCCATATGAGAAAATTCATATGGTTTCAAGAAGTGTGGATTTTCCTTTTGAAGATGGAATTCATCAGCTAACCAGATGAAGAATGATATTAATAGAGGACACAAAATTTTGTCTCATTTTCAGTTTAAAAAAAAAATTAATGAAATAAAAGTACAGTCTGGATGAAATACATATTTGCCTGTATTTTCTTACAAGGGCTTATGCTAATGAAAAATTAACACTGTTGTTCAGAATGTTTTTTCACGTGTGGCAAAATGGCAAGTAAATTCCTGCTGGTTTAAAAGAGAACGTGTGTTGTGGTGGCTGGAAGTAGGGACATAGGAATCGCTGCTCCTTTCTTCTGCTTTTGGCTTTACCATAAAACTATTGTTGGAAAATTGTGCAAATCGCAATTTTTAATTCAAGTTTTCTCATCTGTAAAGTAGAGATAACAATACTTACCTACCTACCTCACAGGAGTGTTGTGAGGTTTAATTAATGTGTGTTAAGCTCTTCAGCATTTTTGGATGAAAGGAGATAAATGAATACTCTTGGTTTTAATAATGGGAAAACACCAGGCACAAGATGTAGTACAATTTTGGGGTTGGAGGGAGGAGGTAGAACAGTTACATTTTGTTGTTTAAAGCATATTTAAACAAAACAATTGAAGACGTTTGGTTAGAAGGTATGTAATTGCTAGATTTATTTATCGAATCCAAGCGTTTTCTTACACTTGTAATTTGAACATGTACGTAGATCTAGTGTTTTGTTTCATCTTAAGATAGTTTAGGACTCCTTTGACTTTGAAAAGTTGAATAAATCATCTACATTCCCTTTTTTGCCTCCATTGTTAGATGAATTCTTTGTAGTCGACCTACATATACAAAACCAAACCAAGTATTACTCTGTCATCAAACACTGTGTCGAGGTCTCTGGAAGGGCCTGAAGTGCTGTATTTAGAGGTCATAGACTTGGAATATCAAGTCAGTAGGCAACAATAATAGTAACCGATATATGAAATTCTGTGTATGTATGAATATTTGTCTACAGTATAGTTTAAGCAACCCAGTAATATGGTCAGGAGAAAATTTTTGAGAAAATTGTTGACAAAAGTAATCAAGTGAACTAGTGTTGAGCGATAAGAAAATCAGTGGAGGGATTAGCCTCGCTAAACCTTGTTACAGAAGCTTTTTTCCTATTCACATAGGAAATAGTCAAAATAACTCTTCTAGTTACAGTCAAAGGAAAGAAATGCTGTGTGTATTTGCCAGCAAGTTTCTTGGAATCAACTGCGCCTGTAGATGCAAACTTTTACAAACATAGTGGTGTGTCAGCAACATCACAGGTGTCATTATAAATGTCAGCAGTATGTAAGTGGTATTTGTAAATAAGCACAAACATGTGAAATGGTCTACGTTTGTCAGTCAACCGTTAACGCACCTTCAGTATGCTGAAGCCTAGTGCTTGGTTGAGTAGCTCCTGTGAGTTGAATGTACACTAAATATCAAGTGGTGTTACACAGCTTGAAAAGAAAAACTGCTTTAAAGAAGAAAGCAGACTTTTTTCTAAGTCATTCTGTTAATGCCAAAGAAAATGCTTCCATGAGTGTTAGCAAACCAACTGTCTATAGACTCTAGGAAAAATCATTTATGGATCTCTTGTCCATACTTATTCAGAGCTTCAGTGGGAAGGCAGAATGCTGCAGCTCTGAAGAGTAGCTTGAATCATCTTGCATAAATATTGCCCTCTCCAAGGATATTGGCATGCAAAACAGATTTTCGTCGTAGTGCATTTTGAATGCACCTCACAAATGTATACTTAGCCACTTTGAACAGAGTTTGGATTAGGTTCTCTTCAGCGGAAGCAAACTAATGCATGATCGATGCAGACAGGTGGAAATAACTCTTTTCTCAAAGCATTTGTTTGATACTGCTTAATTTGGGTACCCTGTCTGTGCTGGTTTTCCACCGTATATATTTGCTGGAGGCAACTTACTCTTTCCCTCCCCGCCCCTTCTCCTCTCTCTTAATTATATTTTAATTATATCTCCAGTATTCAAATTTGGAGAGTGAAGTGTCTTCCAGAGCTATATCTGCTTTAAATGTGGAGCTAGATCTGTTTTCATATAGCACCTTCAAGCATCTACAGCTAACTGATCTTTGTGGGACCAACCTCGGCTTAAACAGTGATGGGGAGATCAGATCTGAAATGATTCAGAAAGATCTGAATCATTTACTCTGTAATAAGATAAGACCCATGTAACACCTCTCTTAGATTCAGATCCATTTCATGAAAGTGATTTTTGAAAATCTCAAAATAAATAGATAACTGAAGATAGGTTTAATGAAATCTCCATAAGCAAAGCACTTCTTTGCTTATTTTTTTTCTAAAAATAGCCAAGTACACTGGTGTCCAGAGCCATAGCAAAAATGCAGCATCTTTATTTTCCACTGTGACTGATGAGTAAGGATGCACTAACTTCCCTGGATCATAGAGTAACTTCCAATATACCACCAATAAAATCCACTTAGATAAAGCAAACTTTTGGGGCTTAAATTTTCTTGGCTTGCATTTTTGCAGACTTCAAAGACTTCATTGCTCAGCAGAGTGTATTTGTTACATTGACTGGAAGAAGGTGTGGCTGTTAAGGGTAGAAGTTCATGAAGGTGAAAACGGTTCACAATTTCCCTTTTGTCAGCTGGAAGGCAGCACTAAGCAACTTTAAACCTACCTGAATTCATTGGCATTTTAGCAAAGACAGAAACTATTAAAAATTGCATTTTTATTTTTTCCATTTTAAAATTTTAATTTATATAAATGATTCTACTTCACCTTAACAGTCTCTGTTGTGTGGCTTGGTTAATAGGCAAGAAAATTTCCTAGCGGTACAGTTTGGTGTGTTTGGGTTGAAAGCCTTCACAGCAAAAGAGCTCACAGCTTTCATCTAGAGCAACAGCGAACGCTGCAGATTTTGCAGGAGTACTGGCAAGTCCACGTTATTTCTGCTGAGCAGTTGTTAAGATTGTTTTGAAACCTGATGAGTACTTGGTGTGTTTTCTCAATGTCTTAAGCACAACAATTGACTATTCTTTGTATATGAAAAAACATAATGAAAAGTAATATCGGAGGTTTTAGTTGTAGCATTGGTTTGAGTCCGCATGTGGAAGACTCTCTGAGATAACCACTACCTTTATTTTAGAGGTATTTCCAAGCTGCCCATATGCTGTTTTTCTTCAGGCCTCTTAAGAGCTGCTTATGGCTGCTGTGGGTGCTTAACTGATGGTATTGCCAAAAATTTCTCAATGGCTAGAATAACTGCACAACCCTTAAGTCTTTAGTATGAGTCAGGACAGATCTTCAACTGGCTGGTGAAACTTGTGATCTTTGTGACTTTGAAATGAAGAAGTGGGAATATTAAGCACGGACCTTGTGTGCGTGAGGTGTAAACAGTTTCTCGTGTTGGCTTGTAATGGTATTTCTGGCATTTCATTGTATCAGCAATGTCAGGAAAAGCATCTACTAATAGCTAGCTAAACTTTAAATAGTTAGGATCTTCCAGTAATGACCTTAAAATAGTTTCTTGAGCTCTGAGCTCTGCAGTGACAATGTTTTTTCCTGCACCCTAGTAGTCACGGCCATTATAAAGCATACTTAAATGTTCTTAACGTTGTACCAGTTTGCAGGAGGAGCGTGAGAGGTTCTGCAGGTGCTCTGGTGTTTCAAGTTGAAGTAGCTGATGAGTGACAGCGTCATTTCGGTTTTGTTGAACAGGATGTTTGATTTTGATAAGGGTTTTCAGATTTTAGGAGGAAAGTTTTATGAGCATGGCCAGTTGACTCAGGCAGGGTAAATGCTTTTGAGACTCCCTTTTTTATTTTTTATTTTTTTTAGATAGGTGGAGAAGTGATTCTCAAGTGACGCTAAAGCTGAAATCCTGAGGGAGTTTTAATAATATCTTCATGATATATAATGAAAATAAAAAACCCGCCTGTTTTTTTTCATTAGAGACTACAATGCAGATCATGTGCTATAGCCAGATTTTGTTACGTGCAACAAAAGCAAAGTTTTTAAGGCACAGACTTTCTGATGGTGGTGAGTTTAATGGCGCCTTTCTAGTATCAGCCATCTGATAATCTTCAAGGAAAAAATTTACATCTTGATGTCCTCTCTGCATGTCCTTGCCTTGCTGTTATCTGTGGCAGTGCTAAAAAGGGCTATGCTTGTCTCATGTCTGTTAGGGTCTCCCCCAGACATTAATATTTATTCTTTTTGCAGTATCTGTTTTTAAAACATCAACTCAGAACCTAAACTTGTTTACAAAATAACCAAGATAACCTTCCAAAACAGATTGTTTTGAGATGCTTGTATATCGCTTTGATTCATGAAAAAAATATTTCCTGAAATGCTCACCATTTCAATTGACAGATGATAACATGACATCTTTATTTAACTCATGTCAGTATTTTTCAGCTTTCTGCGATGGTGTATCCATAGATACTTCCCAGTGGAGGAGGTAGACCCCTTAACTTTCTCATACTTGCGAAGTAAAATAAAATGTATGAATATGCTTTTCTTCATTGCTTTAAGCAAATCGTTGCAAGTATTTTGCAGGCTCTGCAGACAGCAGAATGGAAACAAGTGACCTAACTCCTTAGATTTGCTATTCTTGGGTCAGCAGAGATGTTGGGGAAAACTTGCAGTGAGCTGTCAGAAAGCAGTCTGGCCATACTCCGGAGCCTTTAATATTGCTGTAGCCCTTTCAGAGAGCTTAGTCAAAACTTTATAGGGAAATTATTTACAGGAAACATGATGCTGCACTGCTAAATCAAGTTGGCAACTCTCATCGTGCTGGATTTATAAGTTGTTGTGGATAACATATCTTCTGTATGTCAAATTGGAAATAGGATGTAAGTATCCTTAAAATGGAGAAATATGTTTAGTGCCGCATGAAGTCGTCATTCAATGTTGTGTGATGTTTGCTGTTGAATCTGAGAGCTTTTGAGCAGTTTCTGAAAGGGATACCATGCTGCTGACTGGACAGAAGTTAATGACGTATTTCTGTTCTCATAGATTCTTAGTATGAAGCACTGGTTCAGCTCTCTCCCGAGAAGACAAGAGTTGGGCAAGTGGAAGACCAAAAATTATTTCAGCTGTTGACTTCTAGTACTTATTAGTTACAGGTAACTGCAGTTAGAGTTACTGCTCTTTTTGTGCAGGTAACTTTGCACCCTTGAAGTTACTTTATGAATTACAACACTGTCTTATCCAAACTGCTGTAGGGGTCTAATAATTAAATGTTGCTTCTTATAAACAAACGAAAACGGTGATTTATTCTCTTCACTTGGTATAAGGTTTTATAGCTTGGCAAAATGCTAATGATTATCATTTTAAATTGCTTGGGTTGCGGGTCTTCAGGTGAATAACATGGCAGATAAATTTGGCATCCCTTTTGAAGTCCGTTTTCCATCACGACTGAATTTCATTTTGAAGTAACCTTACTGGCATGTGTTGTGAAGTTCACAAACTGTCCCTCGGTAATACTCCTCCGTGTGGGACTCCTCCTGGTTTTCACAGTTGAACTCGATTTGACAGTAGATCTCATCCCATCCTTTTTGTTGACTCAAGGTGTGACTGAAGATGCAGATCCTTTCATCACATATTCAAATGGATAGTTTCTGACTGTAAAGTAAGTCTGGCTTGTGCCCACTCAAAAGTTGCTGCCAAACATCTCAGGCTACCAAGCCTAATGTTTAAATTAATGTTTAAATTAACTCTTGCAATTCCAGCTTTTGTACAAGAGGAGTGTTTTAAGTGCTAAATCCCAAATTTCCATGATACAAGAATGATTTCGCTTTTCATCATTTAGGGTTTTACTACTTCAGATTTGCTGCAGTAAACAACTTTTTGATGCAGGGTGATTCTAGCATCTCACGGAGCAACTAATGATGGCTTCTAACTAGTGTTTTGTTTTTTAATCAATTAGCTAATATGAACTATAGACTAAGTCTTTCAAATAAAATTAGTTAAAATATTTGCAAGTCATTTTTTCAAGTGTATATATATATGTTCTTAAACTGGCTACAAATGCAGGTTGTAATACTTACCTTTCTATACAGAAACTGGTCTGAAGCCCAGAATGTGTGGAACACATTTCTCATCATATTCCTAATAAATCGGAGGAATTTCAAAATGCCAGCCCGTTATTACCAGACGGTAATAGGGAACTAGCAACTAATATGTCTTCTGTCAAGTTTAAAAATAGCGCTACATCTCCCATTACCACACCTATTAGTTCTCTATCTGCTCGGAGATACTCTAAGTCAAGTATTGTTCATCTGTTTAAACCTAATGTAAGCCTTCAAGTTCATCAATATTATGAAATTTTTAGTAATCGGTACAGTACTGGAGACGATGAGTCTTGTAAACTGTCTTGAGCCTTCAAGCACTGTAAACACAGTCCAAATATGTTGGATAAAACCAACATACCATTAAAGAACATTATCAGTCTCTGTTAAAGTAAGTTATCGTTATTCCAGGCTTTTGAATTACATGGCAAATGGGAGCTTATAATTAACTGTTAAATCAGAATAACTAGTTTTCTATCAAATACAATTGCTAACCTTGCATTTTCAGGTTATGCTCTCGTGTTAGATCTGTACTAACTTTTTTTCCCCCCAAAATCCTGTCACTGCCTGAAGAGCTAGCCAAAATAATGTTAGAAATTTTTGTGAAGATAGTTGATTGTTTAATATCTACTGCTCTGCAGCCTACTCATGTCGACCTTGGTAGATCTGTTGGGACCATTGAAGAGAGGAGGCAGAAGAACAAGCTCTGTGGAAGAGTAATCCGGTTTGGTGGCAATGGGTAGTCGTGGCTGTAGTTGTTTTGCTGGCAGAGATTGGCCCTGGTTCTCCATCACACCTCTTCTTTGCTTTTTCCCCTTCTCCTTTGGCTTAGAAATCAAGAAAACTTTCTCCTAATTAAATATTAAAAATACTTAATTTTGCCTTTGTTAATCTGAACTCACAAAAATAGCTTACAGACTATTTAGTATCCCTGATGCCCTATTCTGAGTAGTACTTAGTCCCATGTATACCACTTAGTAGGTCAACTAGAGACATACAAACCAAGTTGGGTATTGTAATTGCTGTTCACAACGTACTGGGAATCAGGAGATCGGCCAGTGAAATGTCCCTGCAAAAATGTCTTTTGAGTGCAGTGCTCCAAAGGGGGATGGATGTATGCTTCCCCACCGAGGTAGTGTTGGCTGTGTGTGGTTTTGAGTTAACTATAAATGTGATACACAGATGTTTTTCTCCACTGGAAAAAAACTAAATTGCAATAATTTACTTTATTCAGTATGGATTATGATCTTCAGAGATGTTGACTGAGGATGGCTAGAAGTATAGATGCAAAGTATTTATGACAGTCTTTGACTATGTCAGAAAAGAAGGTGAAAAGAAAATTCTAAGTTTTTTTTTTTGCTTTTCTATAGCTGAAAAAACCCCCCAGATTTAATTTGCAGCAAGAAATGATGAAGGTCATTAGTGCCTTTGCCTAGATAAAATAATAAAACAATTTACTGAGTTTTAAAATGCATATGCAGAGTATGCATTTTAAAACTTTTTCATAAGGATTGATAACAATATTGTTAGCATGCACGGGATAATGTGCCAATTTTACAGCATGTTACTTTCTAAATATGTAAACTCCAAAAGGAGCCATTACCGTCTCTTGTGTCAGGGCGGCTCTGGATTAATAGCTGTGGGACATGTTTAAACTGTAACTTTCAATTCTTGCTGTTGTGCTTCAGGCTTGAAAGCACAGATGTAAGGACTGAACCTGGTGATCCTCGCAGTTTGCTTTTCAGTTAACATCAAAACAGTTCTTTAAAAACCTCTATTGTTTACAATTCTAATTGCATCATCTCAAGCGCTGCTGTGCTTCTCACCTATATGGGATGCACGCCTGCCCCACGCTCTGATGTGTGAGCGTTTTGAGGAATGTAATTCTGAGAATAAGAAAAAAAATATCAATAATTGTGTAAAGTGTATTACAAACAGCTCATTTTTCAATATATGTGTATTTATGGTAATCTTAAAATAGTCCATAGACAAGTAACTTAGCAGTCCTTTAAGCAAGTACTTCAAATAAGTATCATAAATAAGTCTTACACTAAAAGGGATTTTGAGGCAGAGTTCCCAGACGGGGAATCCTTACCTGAGACCTCTGGGACTTACGCCATTTTCTCCCATTCACTATTTTTATTTCTGGCTGGGAATTGATTGTCAACGTAACGAAAGACTATCTTTGCAAAACCGATACGTAGATCATAAGCACAATAAAATTAAACGTTGTGTTTTAGTGTTCAGTGAAACAAAAGCAGGCAGTGCAATCCATACAGGTTTCAGCGTAGACAGTGTTTAGCATCCTTGGTGCCTGCGGGTAATACTGGGTTTTGGCGTTCTGTAGGTTTTTGCAACTCTCGGGTTGTGTGGATGGGACAGACTGTGGTTAATGGGTGTCACCAGTAAATTAATATTAGTGCTGATGCAGACATCCAAGTAAAGGTGAGCGATTTTGGTTTAGCGCATTCTCAAAAGAAGTAGAGACTTTTTTGCTTTTTCCAGTTGATTTATATAACAGATAAATTAAGTGGCATTCTTGCTTTGTGCACTTACACAGTTTAGTAATGACAAACCTTAGAGCCGGTACTTTTGGGTGATCTAAATACGAGGTAAATTTTGGTCAAACATTAAGATGTGATGGTGTTTAAGGTATAGCTCTGGTGTTTCGGTGAGTCATTGTCATGAGTGGGAGGGTAACGCAGGCTCTTTCAATCTAGGTTTGTGTGTGAGTATTCGCCGCATCCACCCTTCGGGTGGGTGCGTATTGTGGGGCCGGGAGGGAGAAGGGGCAGAGGGAGAAAGGTGAAGACCCTGTAACGGTCCTTTGGAAAATCCCATTTCATCAGAATGTGGAACGTGAGAAGTTTTTGCCTGTATTAGGTATTACGGTGTGTTTATCGGAAATAATCAAAGGTTATAAGTATGTTTATGTCCACAATGCATACCTGATGTGTTTTGTAGTCGGTTGAGTTATAAGATACTGAACCACGTGTGCTCTGGATACGGTGGTGGAATAAATTTCTCATATGTGTGGGACTGTGACCGTTAAAACAATCATTACTGAAACCATATACCTTATTTCCTGTAACTAATAGCAGCTCTCTACCTATGGAATATATTAACAATTATTCCTTTGGTTTTGGATTGTTGCTCAACTATTTTGTTGGACAGATATTTAAACATGATCTGTAATTTATGTTGTCTGAATACATCAATGAATGGAGCTAATTACGGCTTTCTGATGCGAGCTACGCTGATATTTGTGAAACCACACTTCTGTTTATAAGACAGAGTGAATGTATGTCCTTTAATAAATCATGGAAAATGATGAGTTTTCTCTACCTAGGTTGCTTAACAAAAATACTTTAGTTGGTGTTCACCTAGAGTTTAAAAAGAAGGCATGGTTTCTGTGGCTAGTTGAACAGTTAATTCTTCTGTGCCATTAAAGTAAATGTTTATTTATTGCTCTGCATAGTACTCAGAATTTCTTTTAAAGGAAAACAGCAGTATCAAACAGCAGTAGCCCATTTAGGGACTCCATCACTTGCCATTTTTCTGCAACGTGCTCACCGTGCGGTAGGGCTGAAGCAAATGACAAAACTCCTGGATGAATGTCACTGTGAGATGCTGGCTTTGAGACAGCACCTAATTACCTACCTAAATTTCTCAGTGCTTCAGTATACCTCTGTATTAGTCAGGTCAGTCCTGACACTGTTAGCACTTGGAAGGATTTTCTTCTTCCAGATAATTTCTTAGTAATGTATATCCTGAAGAAGGTGCTGCTACGTACGGTGTAGGCAGAGTAACAGATTTTCAAAGCAAAGGGTGCTGCAGCCCCGCAGATGGGGTTGAGCTGTTGGAGGAACACCCAGGATTGCTGGCTCCAGAGAGGAAGCACTGTAATGAGAAAGGGGAAGCAGTTCTGTTTTTCTAGTATTTGTTGTTTTCTTTGAAATGGGGAAAAGAATACCTGGAGTGATTTATATTTAATTGAGGATTGCATTCCATCAGATAGGGTGAATGTTCTCAGGCCGTTTATCAGCTGTGTCTTTTCGAGACCTCCGAGGAGTATATGGTACATATTTACCTTAACTTGGCTAGGTCAAGGGAAATAAAGCAAAAATAATAGATGTTATTTTTGTATGTGAACAAAACTGGAAGTCGTGGGTGAAATATGAGGTAAATGGCTGTGTCCTACCTCCTCTGTGCCTTTTGAATACAAGAAATTATTAGTGTGTATATATAATTTCCTTTGCATTATCAGTGTATCTTTTTAAAACAGAAGACTTTTCATTGCTCCAGCTTAATCAACCCCTGAAGTCGACGTGACATATATCGTATTGCCATTATTCTTTAGTAGTTTCATATTTTGGTAGCATCTTGTAAA
Source organism: Haliaeetus albicilla (assembly GCF_947461875.1). Classification (NCBI taxonomy): domain Eukaryota; kingdom Metazoa; phylum Chordata; class Aves; order Accipitriformes; family Accipitridae; genus Haliaeetus; species Haliaeetus albicilla. The sequence goes on from NC_091486.1 coordinate 4,979,327, forward strand.
AAAAACAAGAACAAAGCATGCCATATACTGCTCCTTATATAACATTTTTTCTAAATTGAATGTGATATGTATTGCTGGTAATGTATACAGATCATACGACACTGGAGTCCTACAAATGCTAGTGAGGATTTTAGTGAGCAGTACCTACATTTTTTGGGGGAGCGAGAGTCATGTAAGAAAGCCTTTGAGCTTCAGATCGTCTCTGAAAAATGTGTCACTGCTGATTTTCACCCTCGCGTGCTGCTGCCATGGGGTCTATGAGTGTTATGAAGAATTGCATAGCGAGAGCCATCTAACACCCACTCCATGATGCATCCACAATTTCAACGCAGTTTCCTGATGTAAATAACCAAAGGGAGTTTATTGTATGGCGATATTTGTGTAATATTTGCATAACGCGTTTTTATTAATAGATGTAAAGGTAGGATAAATGCAGAATGACCTAAATGTCAGGATCTCTAAGCAAGAAGGAAACCTGAGAACTGAAAAAGTGTCTTACCGTCAGCATGTACAGTCATTCTCTGTCCCCATAAGGGACGACGTACAGTGAGAACTGTTGCAAAATAAAACCAAAGAGCACGTTGTCGATTCAGCTAAACTGAGTGATAAAAACCAGTTTCAGAACTAGTCTGATGAAGTGCAATTTGATCAGATATTTCATGAACGGATTACTTTATTACTGATACCGCTAATGATTTGTAAATTAACTGCAACGCATTCTCTCTGAGTGACTGAGTCAGTGGCATTTACTAACTTTTCACGTACCCGTTTTTTTTAGGGGCTGAATTTGCAAAACACTTCCCTCTAGTCCTTTGAGTTAAATTTTCGGCGACATTTGATGACAAGCGTAGCATGATTAATTACAAATTGTTCTTTAGGTGAATAGTGCATATTCTAAAACACAGCTTGTGTTTTTATAGCAGTTATTACCCTGCAGGCTCCAAAAGGGCTTTGGAGTAGAGAGTATGATTTCGGTTACATCATTGTAAATTCAGAAAACGTCAGTGATCTCAAAAGTGTGATTTTTGAAATTAGGTCAGTGGAAAAGAAATCAGAATCTGCTTTGCTACCTGAAAAGAAGCAAGCTCCAAAATGGAGTGAAGTCTCTGCTTCCAGAAGGCTATCCTTTTTCTTTTGAAAGGAACATATTTGTCAAAAAAAAAATTTATTTGAAACAGAACAGGGGAGTGAATAATAGAGCAAATTATAACCTGAATCCAGGCTGGATTATGGCAAGAAAGCCAGAGCATGGAATACTTTTTCACTTGCTGATAGATCTGTGATGACCCACCAGATCTACACTGCTGTTTCAGCTTACACCCTGATGGGCCAACGGCTCAAAGCTATCTAGAGGCTTCTTAAGTTTTGTCTCCCAATTAAATTTATTCAGTGTTTGGATTTTTGTTGCTGGCTAGTTGATCTTTCAATAGCTACAATGCACTTGTAAGGTTTTGTTTGTTTGTTTGTTTGTTTTCTACCTTCTGATTACAGAATACTGATTTTTTTAACCCGAACTTGAATTTAACTAAATTTCAAGGTTGAGATGATGATTGAGATTTTCTGGAGAGTGCGTAGTTCTCTGTTGAATTCTCACTTCTTGTCACCAGAGGCTTTGAGAAGATAAGGATTACAGTCTGAAACCACTAGCAATTACAGGTCAGGAAATGGATGTACAGTCTTGCAATATACAGCATCAAACACGAAGCCTGAGCAAATAAGTTTAAAGAGAGTCAGTTCTCCCTTGTTAGGGTATGTTGAGAAGGAAACCGTGAGGGAGGCAGTCATGGATGGTGAATACCTTTCAGGGTTTTGTTTTCAACTTTTGTATGTGATGGTTTTGCTTGAAGCATCTGAAAAGCAGCTTTTCAGTACCCCAAGTCTGTGACTCATGAAAGAGATGAGCAATAGTCACAAGGTTTTCATCTTTCCCTTCACTTTGGGCAGCACGTTTTGCATCCTGTTTGTGAGCAGCTCTGGGGCTTCTCATCAGAGCTTCCTTAAACCTGCAATAAGGTTCTCTTCCAGCCATTTTGGAGTACTCAAAAAAAAAAAAAAAAAAACCAAAACCAAAAAAACCCCAAACCAAACCCCGCAAAAAACCCACCCCCAAACCCTCAACGTGGTTTTCATCTCTTGTAGGGTCTGAGCGTGTTGCTCGGGTGGTGATCCCAGCTCCCAGTGATGCAGGAGAGAGTCCTGAGGGGATGCTCAGACTGCATCTCCCCAGGCTGCTCGCTGGCTTTAAGTCACCCAAATTACCCTTACTAGCAAGCATAGGGGCTGAAGTGTGGTTGAGTTGTTCTTTAGTTTTATCTAGGAAAAGGGGGCAAACCTATGTAAAAATGAATAAACTATTTCCTAAGCTATGGAAGAATTGCATGTATTTAAGAGTGAGTGTGTAAAGTAAAACTGCTTTTAAATATCTGATTGAAAACAAAACAATAAATTCAAAATACAGGGTTTTTTTTAAGTCCTGCACACTTTGATTCATTTAAAAATTACAAACAGTATCTTTTAATGGTTGAAGCTAATAGGTGTGATAATTTTGTCATCATAATTGCTAAGTAGTTTTTTCTGAAGTAAACTCATTAATATAATATGAAGGATTAATTTCACAGGAAAAATGACGACAGTAATGCTTTGCAATATGTTTGCGCTTTTTCCAATATAATTTTCTTAAATAAAAAAAAAGTGTTTTTAAAGTAAAATATTCTCTGTTGTCATTTTCAGAATCCAAACAGTTCTGAAGTATTTGGAAAATGAGTGTTCTTCTCATTGAAGCCTTTTATGGTGGTTCCCACAAACAGCTGATGGATCTTCTCCAGGAAGAGCTACAAGACGACTGTGTCCTCTGTACGCTTCCTGCCAAGAAGTGGCATTGGAAAGCACGGACTGCTGCTCTTTATTTCATGCAAACAGTGCCAACAAGTACTAATTACAGGTAACCCAGGGATTGAATAATTTCTAAACTTAAATTACAGGGAGGCCTTCAACCAGGTCTCTTGAGCTGAGTCTTTGGTTATGTGCATGCAAGCATGTATGCACAAGCAAATGGAGATTTGCAGTGGACAATACAAGTTGTTCTTCTTGCATTGACTTCTTGGGGTTTAACTGGGAAATTACTGCCATGTTTTAGAGTTTCCTAGACTGTTTTGTCTTGCATCGGTAGTCCTTGAGAGTCTCTAAGAGTGCAAATATACGGATACCTGTTGGTGTATACGTGTATATGTACATCTTATTTTAAAATAATTATCAAGTGAATTCAGTAATACTGAAATATTACTGTGTTTCACAGTGTGAAGCACAGAAATGCTGTGCTTCACAGATCAGGTTGAAAGATGGCACACGTGAATGCTGCAAGCTTCCTCACTTGCAGTATCACGATGTATCTATTAGCAAGTCTGATTTATCAGTGTACTACTCAGCTGACCTGGAGGATTAAGGGAGCAGTTTTATCTTAATGACGGTCCGGTTCTGTAATGTGCCAGCAACTGTGGATGTCAATTATGCATTTATGTAAGTGGCAAATTTCTATCAGCTAGAACCTGGACTGATAAAAGCAGACTATTTAGGTCAACAGATAGCTATCATGTAGTGAGAATCAGTCACTCCAGAACCAAGCTGTCTTTAAAACGAGCAATTTTGCTTGGCTTACCTGATCAGTTGAGATGTGGTAAGATGATTGTCTCGAGCAGGGACATATCGCGTGGTGCTGTACGTGCTCCGCTCGGAGCATGCAGCAGAGCATCACGGCGTGGGTAGTAAATGAGCACTCAGTTGACTTTGCACCTTCGTGGAGAGAGCCTGTTCGTGCACGGGGATGTCTGAGCACAAGCAGCTGCTTTTCAGCAACAGAACAAACTTCGGCAGGACTCTGAGCACACCTAAATGATGTGCTAACTAGTTACAGTTCAGAACTGGGTCTGGTATTTGTTACCAGGAGCAAGTAGACATTGTCAACTGGGGAAGCAATATGATTTTTCAAGAATAGATCGTGTGCTATAGAAGGCTGTATTTGAACAGTGTTGCCCCAAACATGTCTAATCCGTTTTGGGATGCATACGATACAAATGTCTGCACCTTTTCTGTGCCTGCTTCTGGCTTGCATTTAAAATAAGCTACCATCCCAAGCCAAATGTTATAATTAATTTTCCCTGGTTTGTCTTGTGCGAGGCATTTAGCGTTGGTTTCCTATAGCTTTCCTTTTGCAACAATTTTGTTTTGGAGGAGTGTATATGACAAACTGTTATGTAAATTTGTCTTGTATCGCAACCACATCCTCCAACGCATCACAATGTTATCTGTGTTCCTTCAAGGTCAGCAGCCCAAGCTGTCCAGCACTAACTGTATTAAACTAATCAGACATCACTCATAGACATACACTTCATTAGTTTAACTTACAGTTACATTGACCTAAGATAACTTAACTCCAATTTGTCAAGTAACCTGCATCTTGGGGGAAGGGGGAGGGAATGACGACCCCCCCCCCCCAAAACCCCCCAAAAAACCAACAACCCAACAAAACCCCCCTCAACCCAGCAGCTTGAAAACTCACTTGAAGTTAATAAACTTGCAATCTGTCATAGACTTATGTGCAAATATAACCTTTACTGACAGCAAATAAATCTGATATAACCCATCGAGCAACTTAGAGAGGAAAGCTTTTTCTTTGCTGTTGCTGTTAGGGTTTGATCAGACAGAATCAAATAGTCAAAGTTGACAAAGATGCAATGTTTAAAAAAGAGTATGTACCTTATCCTGGCAGGCAGGATCAAATTTTAGGAACAAGGGCTGATGTGACTGCTGAGAGGGAAACTGATAGAGGTACCTTCTACTTTACTTGCACATTTTTAATCTTTGTTTTGTAATTGAATGTTTCAAGTATTTTATTAAATTGAAAGTATAAGTGCACCAGACTACAACCTAATGAGGCTGACTACTCTCTCCTATTAGAAAAAGCATTGATTAAAATGAACATTGATTCTTCTATTTCTAGCTTGCTAGTAACCACTAAAGATCTGCTTCCCAGGTAGTAGTTTAAGACAAAATTCTCATTGCAAACTGGCAGGAGTGTGTGTTTTGAATTACATATTTACATATTTCAACCTTCTTCTGAGGTCATGGGAAATACCAAATTTGCATTATTTATAATATTGACATTATTTGTGGAATAAAAATTTTCTTTTACAAGTGATTTTCATAAATGGGACACTTCATAAATACCTTGTTTCTATTTGTGCGTTTAATAATACAGAAAGGTCACAAATATTTTGAGTGCAAACACTTTTGGTGACAGATCTGCATTACTAAATTTTTCTTTTCAAACTGTATTTTAAGATGCTGTTATGTGTGAGAAAAAATACTGATGCGAATAAATCTGATACTGCTATATATCTATACAGCAGCAGTATATATACATTTTCAAAGATCTATACTTCTATACATACAAGCTGATTATGGGAAGGAAGCATGTTTGTTAGTTTTCAGGTGATGCTCTGTGAGTTAAGGAACAGTCTAGAAAGTGCTTTTGAAGCAGAATATATGGTGCAGAATCATAGATGTTAAATTCAGATACTCTGCAGTGACTAAAGGGTTTGTGATGAACTTGCAAATACTTTTATTGGAGCACAGACATGTACTCCCTTGAGCAAGAATTAAAGCTGAATTGGTAACAAGCGGTGCATCTAACATTACTTTTGTGAACCGTGCGGCCGATACCTTGGTGTGCAATAAAATGATGTTCCCGTGCAAAAACGAGGAGATCTACCCAAAATTGTCACAGGGAGATGTCCTCACGCTTCAAGGGGAACACATGTAGCTATTTTGGAAGGTACCGGACACTTAGTGTTTTATCTGCAACACTGCACAGATTTATATTAGTTCCCTGATGCAAAGGCTGTGCTGTGTTTCTCTAGAAAAAATGTTGCTTTTCTGTTTTCATGGCTTCATTGTGCAGTGTGTCGTTAAACCAGCTCATGTCTTCATTCATCTCCTTAAAGGAGGACAGAAGCCTTGATGAATGGGGAAGATGAGGCACACAGCAAGTCCCTCCAACTTGGAAGGCCATAAGGAGAGTTTTTAAAGGTGGCTTACTTGGCCACTACACTTGAAATAGTCTAATATATTGATGTACAGCAGCCATAGAACTGAGTATTTTTAAGAGCTTTCTTAATTGCTGTACAGAAGCTTACATGATTTTTCCTTAATTGGAAAGAAAGTGTCTGTTTGGATGTTGCATTAGTAAGAGGAGTTTCATCCTTGTGGCAATTTCCAAATCACAGCATTTGAAATGTACTGAAGAAGGGCAGAATTACTGTCTGCTTTCTCTAGACAAGCTTTTCAACAATTAAAGAGTTTTGTTAGCAGTTGATGGAATATTATCATCTTCATTCCTTAAATTAGGAAGGTCCAGCAGAGAGATGTGACCTCCTCACGCTGCTGGCAGTCTGCAGAGCTGCTGCGTTGTCTGCTTTGTCTCCCAACTTGCTTCAGACAGCTTAAACTCTTTGATAAATGTAGGTGTCTGATCTTGTCTAAGGTTGTTTTCCATAGCACACAGTGACTCTTCAGTAATTCTAGAAAGCATGTAACAAAAAAGAATTTTTTTAGCCTTTTTTTTTTTCTTAATTCAAGGAAAGTTCTCAAATTCGAAGATACTGTTGCACGATTTAATGGAAAGAAAAAAAGGGTTGCTTTTCTTTTTTCTGTAATTCGATTCTTTATTACCATGAACAATCTTTTACATTTCAAATAATAAACCAGTTGATATGACACACTAGACGAAAGCATTTTATATTTTAGGGACTATCCTCTACAGAAAGTAATTCAAAACCAAAAAAGTTAGTAGTATAAGACTTAGATCTGCAAAACAGGGAGACTAAATGCAGTGTAGCTTCCAGTTTGTTTTAATAGCACTGCTAGATTATTTTAAATATATATATATAAATATTATGTGTAACATTCAGTATTGCCCCCCAGGCAGCTGTTCATATGAATAAAGATTTTATTTGTAACGGACTCTAGCCCTGAAATACCCCTAGGGTAAATGTTAGCATATATATACCCCTTGATATTTGACAACTATATTTTAAAGACAAACTCTATGCTTTTTACATTTTACAAAAGAGAAAACAAATCATTGTTTTCAATTAATAGAGCTCTGGGGAAAAAAAAAAGCACAAACAGAACTGGGAGGTATGGTGTTCAGCAATGTCTAGTATATTCCAACAGTATATAATGTAGATGTGGGGTTTGTTGGGTTTTTTTTAAATAACCTGTGAAGACTACTAGATTTAAAATTGTTTCAGATCTGATGCTTTCATTTGGTTCTATAAGGAGAAAATGCATTATTATAGAGTGAATTCTTTACTAACTGATGGAGTGGTGTCACCTGAATGTCTTCTTAAAAACGGTATTCCTGTAAATTTTTATTCCAGTGAGTAGTTCAGTCTCACTGAAAACGTAACACAGCTTGCATGTGTGAGCATTGATAAGGTAGAGTACTTACTGTTTTCTAGATATTTTCTTTTCAAAAAAATATCTGCAAGTAATATGTCCTGGGGAAGATGTTTGAAGATGTGAACTGAAGCAAGGCAGGGCAAATTTCAGCCATTTCATTAAAGCTGAATACATAGATGCCCATTTGTGCTTGGAACATTTCTGTCTTTTTACATTGTTATGTCAAATGCTGGAAGTGCAGCTTTATATAATCTTTGTAGGAAGTGGAATTATTTTCCCTGCATTAGAGGCCTTCCCAGCATTTGGCCCTAATAACACTCAGGTAAGAAATAAATAAATTGTATGTGTGAGTAGTACGTTAGTTAAAGAAAAGATGACCATGTACCTGCAATTTAAAAAAAAAAGTTTACCTGATACTATTTTTGGGGGGGAGCATATTTTGTGCTGTTTGCTTCTGTATATAGGTGAATAAAACTTGAATCTCATCTATGGTATCGACTTCCAAGAACGTGTATTTGGGTCTTACTATTCAACTTCATTACATTTGAAGATGGGATGTGGCTCACCTTCTTGGAATTGCTGAATAATTTTCTGCCCAGAGCTTTTCTTAGTTTCATGCCATTTCTTTGTTGTTCAGTGTAAAGTTAAGAAGTGTTTGTGCATTTTAACTGCAGTTTTGTGCAGTTTTAGGTCAGATGCAGTGGACCGTGCTCCTAGAGAATAGGCTGGTGAGTTGTGCTTTGTACTTTAATCAGTTGATACAAAGGGATGAAGAAATAAGGTGGCTAAACATAATAGCCATCACTCTCTGAAGACGGGTTTCAGATCTCATCTTTGATTGAAAAAAACATGTGGGCGTAACTTACTCATTTCTATAGCCTCACTGACGGATACAAATAATGACGTTCTTACCTCGCTGTAGAGATGTCCAAAGGAGGGTACAGGACACACTGCTTCGTCCCGTGCTCCCCTTTCATGCTCCCTAGCTGAGTAAAGGGTCATTACTACTTTAATTTCATTAATGCTAAACTTGCTTGCGTGTTTTTTTTTTAAACAAATCGGTTGCGTTCACCAAGGTTCGTTCACGTGGGCTCGTGCAAACGCGTACGCGTTCGTCCTTCCCACGCTTTGAACTAGCCGGTCGGGAGCTAGATTCGCACCGGGGGCCAGATGGCCGTCCTAGCGCCGTGTCGAGCCTAAACCAATAAACCCCACCGAGATACGAGACACAGGCACCATGTACTGACTTAAACAACTTTGTGACTTCTGACCAGAGCTGGCTGGTGTCCAGCCAGCTTAAAGTGTAAGCAAAAAGAATATATGTCCATATGGAACAGCATGAAGCTCCACCACTTATCACAGATGATGCCCTCCACTTCTGTAGCCCCGGATAATAGAGGGTGTCCCAGCCTGAATAACGGGTGTGAAATTCCCACCGAGGAGGGAAAAACTTGGAGGCCATCTGATGCTGGAAGTACATAACGTGGGAACGTACACATAAAGCTGGGTTTTGTGTGATTTAGGTTAAAGTTGCCCCAAATCTGTTCTGAAAACGGCTTCTGAAAATGCTATTGTTCAAAGGAAACAAACTTTTAAAGAAAAGCATATAATCAAATGTATTTGAGAATGATTTTTATCAGAACACTAATATAAAGCAGTGCTTTGATAGAGTTAACAAAAGGAAAATGTGTAAATTCTATAACAAATTTATTTTTCTTTAATCGGGAAGATACTGTAAATAAAGGTCGAAAATCAAGTAATCCAGCAAAAAAATGAATCCAGTAAGAATTAGGTAATCCAGTAAAAAATGAAGTAAGGTCTAAGGGCAAAATCATTTCCTATTGAGGATAACAGCACTGCTGTGGTTTCTCTGCTCACAATTAGACTGCTAAAATTCACTTTGCAGTAGGATGGAGAGAGGCTGCCTGAAAGTTTTCATGAAGCCGCTGAAGGAGGTAGGATCTCCTTTGTCGGGCAGATTAATTACCTTGCTGCCGCGGCGCAGAGGGGCCAGAAACAATGTTCTGGTGCACAAAGTCCTTGTACAGTTCGGCGATTTGAGAGCAAATGTTTTTTTTTTATTCTTAGGTCTGGCTGCGTAAAAGCTCAGGGGGAAGAATCCAGTAACAACAACAAAAAAATTATTTTAAGAAACAGGACAAATAATTTTCTGAGTAAACTACCTGAAACTTATTCAGGCAGACAGCAATGTGATCTTAAACATTCACTTTGCATTAATCAACTTTGCCTCAGATAAAATGCTGGCAGATGGTAGCTATTCATTTTAAAAGTGACAGGTTTTCTTTACGTTTTTGTGTGGAAAACCCCACATGCAGTCTTCCCTCCAAAAACTTTAGTTGTTTAATTTGTCCAACATGCTTTTTTTTTTAAATACAGTCCCGTTATTAGGCAATTTCACGATTTGGATAGTTAAAAGAGGTTTTCAATTAATTTAAATGCAGGCTCCTTCCTTTGAAGCCGGTGGAAGTATATATATGATCTCAAATTTGGCAGAAATAAGATGGGAATGATGAACACGATGCAAGAAGTGCAGGACCGGGAAGGACGCTGGTTGGGACTGCTGGGTGATCTGTAGAAAGTGCTAATGTGAAATGGCAGTTGTCCGTTTGATGTGTAAAAGATTTGCTGAAATTCCAGAAAAATATTCTGATGAGACAAGGAAAGAACAGTCTGGTTTTTCAAACCCTAGCATGTGTTTTCCTTTATATTCTCAAAGCCGGGTGAAATCCTTCTTTTTCTTTCTAAAATGAATTTTATGTATCACCTGGAGAATTGATATTTACATTTCTGGCAGTAAAACGTAATGAAATTGTGCATTATGATTCAGTATTTCTACACTTAGGATTTTAATGAGTATTTTATCTGTCCTTTTAAATGGTTGCTGTGTATATATTTTATTTCTAGATTAGTTATGGATTACATTACATTTCTATTTTCAAATAACATACACAGTGCTATTTTATAAAGAATATGATACATTTTACAATTCATTGTCATTCTAGTCCACAACACTCATTTGATCTTCCAAAGGGAAAGAAACAAAGCTTTTGGTATGTGTCTAATAAAGAAAAAAAAAAATCTTGATTTTTGTTTTTTATTTTTTTCTGTGCTGCTTTTTTCCTAATCTCAAATTTTTTATTTTTTTTTCCACTGAAGAAGTAAATAGTACAAATTTTGTCAGATACTTGGTTTGCACATGATTTGGATTTATAGCTTTGTATTCCGGTGTCATAACTAACTTCCTTAACTACTCACAGCTTGGCTGGATTTTGTGAATTGATACATAATGAAAAGAAGTTTTGTTATGCAAACTGTTTATAGCAAAACAGTTTTGGGAGAACTACCTTAACACTTAATTTTTTTTTTTTTTTTTTTTTTTTTTTTTGCAAGCATTAACCTGACCCAAATACCTTGACGTTTGAAAGTCTTGGTTCAGGTAGCTGGGGACATCTCAGCTGCCAGTCTACAACAGACCAAGAATTCGGTACCTGAGAGCTCAGGACCCTGCTCAGCAGGTTTTGCTCCCACTCGTGCCATAACTGCTCACCTTGTCTCCGTTGACTGCAACTGCCGTGACCACTTGGTGGGGGCTTCTTCTGACGAGCTTGGGTGGTACAGTCTTGAAAGTTCAAGCAGTATTTCTCCAGCTGCTTTTTCACGCCAGCTGTGGGCTGTTGGCATCTGCTGTGGGTGTCCATGAGTTTCACCGTGGATTTTGAAGGCACCGACCAGGGCCACGGTCACTCTAGCAAATGTGCCCTCAGGTGTTTTCTGGTTTTATCTCCTTGATTCCTCTGGGATTGCAACTGTCGACAGATTTATAATGTGCACATGATTGCATAGGCAGGTGATACCTGTTAACAGGTAACGCAACTGGATAGGGTTGTGGAGAGGTGGTAGAGTGAAGTGGTGCTCCTGGTCCAATGTCCATGGAGAGCGTTATTTCAGGGGGTTTTATTTCAGACTAAGCGTAGCCTGGTTCTTAAGGACTGAATGTCCACAAGACAACACTGGAGTCCGTTAAATGCTCTCTGGGAATGTCACCTCCTCGTGTAGTTTCATCTGAAGGGATCTAGTTCATAATCTTGGAGACCACTCTGGTGAGAGCTGAGGCACTCTACGTGAGGATGGTTGTGAGATGGATGGTTGCTTCATAAATGCTCTTCTGTATCAAACTGAAATGCTAATCTAAATTGGGCCATAAAATACTCGATTTTGTGGATTATGATGTCGATTTTTCCCTAAACGTGCGACATATACCTAGGCTGTAGTCCGATTACAATCTATATGCCAAATTACGGTGCGATGGAATGTGTTTAAGATGGACTTCTGACTCCCCCAAATCACAGTTTGATCAATTTATTTTCTTCTCCTCTTCCCTCTTATACTACTCAGCCCAAGTATCTTGGAAATGATACCTGGTATTGGTATGCTTTGAATCATTATGATGATTCACTTACCCTCCCTTCAAAAAAAATATTGAAAATCTATGTAAATTTTGTCTAGTCATTTGAGTATCTTTGACAAACACAAAGCAACCAAAAGGCTTTTTTTGTTCATAATTCCATAATGAAGATTTTTGCAATCTCTTTATTTCCTTGGACAGTATTTTCCCTTCCTTGCCTTTGTCCTTTGTCCCTGTCTTTTCCTCCCTTCCTCCTGCACATATACTCTGATGGTCCAGTGGACACAATCATTTTAAAGAATGCTTTCCATTTTAGAGCACTTTTTTTTTTAATTGTTTATGTTTATAACCTCGCCCGCTTGTTCATCATTTTTTGTTTTAGCTCTCTTAATTTCCATTTTACTTGTTGCATGCTGGAGCTTATATTTCTGTCTAATAGCAACTTGAAGGAAGAATGAAGGAAACAGCAGTGGACACAACATCAAAAGCAAATATGTGATTTTCTTTTTGCAGAAGAATTACTTGAAGAATTTATATCTGTTAACAGTATTGTTTTGGATAATTAGTATGAGGAAAGATGTATCTAGAGCAGGCCTAATGTTTCTGTCACACCAATTTTACCTGATGTAACTACTTAAATTGTTTAAACAAATGATTTATCAAATGTTTTTTAAAAAAGGTGTAAATTATTATAAGTAAAGGAATAGAAAATTTATTTCAACTTTAATTTTTGTTGCACTTTTGTGGTATTCCTGCTATGAGTTTTGTTAACTTGTGTTTTCTTGAAGAGTGGTGATTTTTTTTGACATAACATATTTTACATATAATGGAGATGTTTGTCGATTTGGAATATGGAAAAATCATCTTGGAATTAAGTATTATGTAATAACATGAAATTTTTGAATGTATATAATACTGTATATACAGAAGAATTAAATTGAAAAGGAGTCATTTGAGAACATCTGCATTTTTTTTATTTATGTAAGAGAATATCCCATTTTTAATTAAAGATGGAATTTAAGAATGATAAATGGGACCATTATCTAGTAGCAGTTAGTTTGCAGGCATTTTTTTCCTACTGTTCTGCAGATTGCTGCAGGTTTGACAGTGCCTTTGGCTTTTGTGAGCAAAATGCATTTCCTGCTCATGACAGAATAGTTGTAACTCACTAAACATGGAACAGTTATCATGCATAGCGACATCTCTATGTTTAAACCCTGAGGAGTGGAATTACTTTAAACTGTGCATATGCAGAAATTTCCTGGTAATCAATTTTATTAAAAACAACAGTTAAAAAATTTTAGATGCCAAATGAATTTGGAGAAATAGTGCTAAAGACACTAAAACTATGCAAGAAGAGGAGATGAATTTTGGGGGAAATTGTAACAAAGGATTTAGATTTTTTTTTTTGAGTGAAATGATTCCTAAATTAACTTAGAAGGAGCATTTCTCTTGCTATAGCTATACTGTAATAAATTGTGGATGAGCCAAAATTAGATGTTATTTCTGAAGGAAGTACTGACGTACTCTACATCATACTGTTTACAGTGCCAGACATAGCTTCTGTCTGCCTTGTATCCATTGACAAAAAAAGGAATGTGTGCTTTAGACCTGTTTTCCTTCAAGGGTGTCCAGTTCATCTTGACACAGGCTGAGGCTCGTGTTGGATGTTAATAGGTGGATGGAGAAGGGTGAAGGTTTTGATTAGATAGATTGCAGGGGTCCTCTATGAACAGCCTATTTTGTCATATTTGGCAAGTTTTTGAAGTTTTTTGGTCTTCAGCAGTAGACTGACCTTTTTCTTGTTTGTTCTTTTTTGACTTCAGTCCTTAAATTACTTCTTTATGCTATCCTTATCCTAGAGTAAAGTTGGTTCAAGAGTTATTGTTACATCCACAAGTCTTAGTTGTGTGGTAGCAAAGTGGGAGGAAAAAGAAGTTGAGTAGGTGGTTGGTACTTGAGTTAGCCCAGCATTGCCATCAGGTGTTACGCATCTCTTGGCATTTCTGACTCTCAGTTACCCCAGGAGCAAACAGTGACTTCATACCTGCCCTTGTATCGTACAAGTCATGCCTGCTGACCCTGCTGGTTTTGCCTTTTTTTCTCTCCATTACTTTCACAAAACTTCAGGACCCTGATTGGGAGAGAAGTGCAGTTGTCCCAGGTCAACTGCCTGTTGTGTTTACTGGTTGCTTTAGATGATGTCTTCCAGATATCAGTCCAGAGACCTATATGGAAGAGGACTTGGTTACAGAGTCCTCATAGCTAGCTACTCTAGACTGTTGCATTACCATCTACTCAAGGTGGTACAGGTGGAGTCTGATTTGCAGTAGTGCTTACTCTTGTGAGGTTTATTGCCAGCCTTGCAGAGGATCTTGTGACCTCAAGCTAGTTTGGAATCAGTCTTCAATGGTTTCTGTGGCTGTTGAAGCATTCAGGTCTGAAGTGCTTTAAAGACAGATGTCAGGACTTTCCAACAAGATGGAAGCTCTCTAGGCAAAGGTGGTAGGGAGGAGTTTCAGAAAAGAATAGTTTCCAGAAAAGACTGGAAAACTAGAGTCTAATGTAATTATTCAGAATTGCATCATAAGTTAGAAATGCTAAAACCTGTGTTTTCTTCCTTCTTTTCTTTAACATGGAGCAGAGAACCTGCAGAGTGGTCTTGCATTGAATTAATACTCATTCTGGTATAAATAGACTGAAAAACACTTGTATATGCTTCTGCATATCAATACAGAAAAAAAAAAATCGAGATTTTAGTGTGCCATGCTATGTTATAATGAGTGGAGTCTACATTCAGTATTTAAAAAGTAAGCATCTATACTTCTAAAATACTAATTTCCAATGTTAACAGTTGCATGGAAGGTCATTGACATTGTGGATTGCATGGGGTATCTGGGGTTCAGGCATGTTTGAAGACAATATTTATGCTGTCTCTGTACCTCCTGTCATTAGCAGGCATTTTTCAAGGGACTGTTCTTAGAGTATATTTTGCACATGGCTCTTAAGTTTTCTTAGATACTGATTGGAAAAAAGTGAAGGATATAATCGTTTTCCTGTGCCTTCAAGAGATCCATTGGTGAGTGATGAGACCAATGTGTTCAGAGCATGGGTGGAACAAGTGGGGTGAATGAATTGGTGGCAGGGAGGGAGTCTGAGATACTTGTGTGCTTCCTGCATTTTTAAGCAGTATAAAGAATATTTCAGCTGTTGAGATGAAGCTCGGCAGCTGCTCTGCAAACCCCTAATAAAACAGGGGCCTGAATTTTCTTTATCTCGAGCATCTGCCTCTGACCACAGATGTTGCCGGGGCTCTGCATTTCTCTTAACCGGTAGCCTTTGAATTACATGGTTAATATATAGTAATAATGAGAACGTTCTTATTGGATAAGATGGGATTTGGAGATAATATTGTTACCTATTAATTGCTAGGTGCATACCAAGACTTTGAATCACGAAGAGGAAGGTACAAAAGCTGTGCATGTGAAGCAAATGCTTCACAGTGGAGGAAAACGGCTACGCAGCCACGCTCTGGGTTGTTACAGCATCACTGTGGTATTTGCCTTCCCATTATCTCTTTAGCTCACTTTTCCACAGTGTATTTTGGTCCATACATATGTTATTTTAGTTTTGGTTTGGTTTTGGGGGGGTTTTTTTGGTGTTTTTTTTGTGTGCCTCCCAGCACATGCTGTGGAATTTAAAACTGTAACTTCATTAACCCTTGTGTGTAATATCTTTAATTTTGTCTTTAAAATATGGAGGGGTTTGTAGTGTGGTGGTATATTTAAGGTAGAATATTCTGTGTTTTTGCAGATTGCCAGTATTACACGCCAGAGCAGCCTTCTGACCACGAAGCCCAACCACGCTTGTTCTATTAGCTGTACTTCAGAAGTATTTGTTTAGTTTTTTCCTCAGATGGATAACCAATATGGAACATTCTGTCCACAGAAGTCTTATTAAAGAGGTTAGAGCATCCTGCTAATTAGGAAAAACTAATTAGGCAGATTGTTGCGCCTGTAACCAGAATTTTATATTTTAATGGATTTTGAAATGCGGTATACTCACTTTTCCTATTGTAAAATACACTTTTCTTTTAAATGTCTGGAAATAGTCGCTTTGAGGAGATTATGCACTCAGAATAAGAAAGCAGTTACATTTTAATTTTTGCATTTATTAAACTGTAGAAGAATATATGCTATGAAATTGGTAAAATCATTAATTCATACCAGCTTCTTATTGTGGCAGTCAGAATTGTTTTGCTACCTTCCTGTTGGTAGATTTAAAGTTTTTAACTGCCCCAAAGAGAAGTTGGATTAAGTTCATAGGAAGAAACAATATCGTTTGTGGCTGCATTAAAATTAGGCTTAGACGGTACCCAAATCTCACAAATTACTCTGGTTACTTCAAGCTAAAATTCATTGACCACTGTTTCACTGAGCCTTGGGAAGTTTATTGTGTTTAAAGCTGGATCAAACCCATTTGTGAGTGCTCTTCCAGTGCTGTTACGGACTTTTTGTCTGGAAGCTGAAAAATAAGCCCATCCTCAGCCGTGGGGTGACCTGGAAGCAAAAAAAACCATTTGGGGTTGGTTGGGTTGTCATGGTTCGCATCTTAATTCCTGTAAGGTACAAAGGACCAGTGCTGTGGTATTCCTTGGTTTGCAAGGTACCATGTGGAAAACAAGGGATGTTTGTGGCTGGGGAGAGAAAGGCTGATTTGAGATGCACTTAAAATGCATACGGATTTCTCCTTAACGTCTGCTTTTGAACAGTTTTTCAGCTATGCCCTGCTACGAACTTTAATTAGTCTTAACCTTTTTTCAGGCTTGTCATTCTGCATTTTGCAAAATGCTTTGGCTTGTGGCTGAGCCCTGTAGCCGTGGGCAGTGACCTGCAGTCTGTCTCGGGACTATCCTCTGAGATGAAATTCAAGATACAGATGTTGAAATTGGTGAGACGAGGTTGGCGGCCATCTGGAAGTCGCCCATCTGCTCCTTCCTGCAGAAGCGGGGAGCGATGCTTTTGGGGGTCCCTGCACCTTCTCGTCACAACCTGAGTCAAGACGATTCAGAATTGCATCTTTGAAGCCTGATTTGTGAATATTAGATTGCCAAGCGCTTGACACTTAGTGATGTAAGGGCCTGGAAAAGGAAAAGCGGACAAATACTTCTAGATAAGTAAGATTTAGAAGTGAGCTGTATAAAAAGGACTTCAGTAAAGCACTAAAGGCTTAAGATCACATAGCTCAGGTCTAGCAATGTGGAAGAAGAAACCGCAGAGCAAAGGGAGATGCGGCTTGCAGTGCTCACTGATAAAAACCAGACAGTAATGTCCCGTCAGGGCATGGGGCTTGCTAACTATTTTGCTAGTGCATCAGTGAATATGTCCAGGAAATACGTAGAGTTTGTACCACGTGAAATTGTGGTATTCAAGTGAAAACAGGGACTGGAGGATGGAGCAGGTAGGTCTGGTCCACTTAAAGGCAAGCCTTCCTACTTGCAGTCCAAGGAGGCTGAAAAGACGACAAAAATAGTGCAAGACTTGTTTTTGTGGCGTCAGCCTCTGCCACCGCCAGACCTTCTATATTTGCTGGAGTGTCAGCTCTGGCTTTGGCGAGTCAGATTTGTGTACAACGTCGGCGATGACCTGTAGATTCACACCCTTCCACGCTCCTGCAGTTTAGTCTTCAGCCTGAAGTCTGGGACTATTATCAACCAGACGGGTCTAGGTAGTTAGCATGATGTCATGTCTCTTAAGCAGTTTATGGAACAGGGATGAAATTTCTGGCAATAAATATTTTACATTGTTTTTGTTTGGCTTCCTAAGGAGAAGAATTTCCTTAGGTGAGAGGTTATTTTGCAAGCAACTCCGCTGTATGATATACCGATAGTTTCAGTACACAAGAAGCTTCTCTGCCTTCAGTGTCACAGGTTGACGTTGCTACTCGCGCTTAACAGCTTTACAGATTCTTGTTTAATTACTGGTCATTCTTCTGAAGTGGATGACTCATTTAGCCTTCAGTGATCGGAGGTGTTCTGGCCCTCCTATAACTCTACACATACATCTTTTTGCTCCTAAGAACCACAAGAATGCTTATTTTCCCCTTGCGTGTTTTGTTTCCTAGGGTAATACAGAGGAAACGGATCTGAGAGGGGGCATGAAATAAGAAAAGGCACGCTGTGAACAAATTTGCATCGATCCAGATGGCTGTTGGTGCACACTTCAACTCTGCCCATTCAGTTCTCGCCTGGAAGGGCGTGCTTGGCTCTGTCTTATGGCCCGTTCTTAATATTATTGCTGCTATTATTAATACTATTATATGTTAATCATCTATTAGTCCATGCTTTTATGTCGGTATTTCAAATTAGGCAGCAATTTAATTCTGACAGCAGGACAGCATTTCAGATGATACAGGTATCTTGTTTTGGTAATATTTGGTGTTTATTGAGAAGTTGAAATGAAAAATCAGTATTTCTTCTTGATTGCCGGCATACTCGCGGTGAAAAGTGACTTCTCTTCATTCTGCCCTGGCTGTAACTTCACACCTTTTGGATTTAGCCGTGTTGTGTCCTTGCTGCAGACTTGGGGAGCCAGGGTAGGGGATAGAGGGGGAAGGCAGAATTACCCACACTTCAGGATTTTGGAATTCGTCTTGTTAGCTGCTTCCTTTTTAAGAGCTTTTGAAGTAATTTTCAGGTACCATTTGCAGACAAGTTTACAGATGACTCCAGCTTAGTTCATCTTGGCTCTCCACACCCCTTAAATTTCTGTGGTTTACTGTGTTCTGGCACGGTAAAATGTTAAAATTAACATTACAACCATTTCTGCTTTAACTTTCATCAGCTTTTCTTTGTGGCATTTTGGGCTGTGACATTGCCTGTGTCCTGGTAGAGGCCCACTGCAGAAATACAGGCTGTGAATTTGCCAGCAGATAGGCATTTCTGTATCAAGAGAGAGCACTCGGTCTTGTTGCGTTGAGATCTAAATAAATTTGCGTTGATCTCAATAAATGTGGATGTTTTGAACTTTGACTTTCTAATGCTTCACAGTTGGGTATTTTTTTCCCTGCTTTGTCAAGGAGGATGAGTGTAGTAAGACCATGAGCTGATTACTCCCTGTATTAGATAATAATTTCTTAATGTGGGAGGGATATTAAGAAGAATAGATGTGGGTGCTTTTGGAAGTCTCTTTATGGAATAAGGCTTAAGCACTGCTGTAAATAGGATGCACGTGCCCTTTCATGCTGAGTCTGATATAGCTTGGCTGTTGCAGGATGAATATGCCAACACCCAGGACAAAAATCAAGAAGGTCTTAGAAGACACTTGCAAAACTCTGCCGTCTTTTAAAATTTGTCATTATTCCTGTGTTGCATTGTCACCCTTGTATTTTAGGTGGGCAGAAGTTGGAGTTTGATTAAAGACTAGCCCTGGTTCTGTCTAGATACGTCCCTGAAGTACCTCTTCGTTTCCCCACGTGTTCGTCTTACGATGTGCCAGTGCCAAATAATTCAGAGTTTGACTTAAAATTTAAAAACCCGCCAGTGTTTGAGTATCCACGCGCAGCAGCGAGGAGGCGGCTGGGCGAAGGGGCCGTCGGGAAGGTGAGCAGAGGCTCTGGAGGGTCGTTGGGTGTTCTGCTGCTGGAAAACCAGCCCATCAATAGTCAACTAAATCGGGTTCTTCTTCGAGGAAGCCTGAATCATCGCGAGAGGTGAAATACCTATTTTCAGTGAAAAGACAGATAATTTAATTGATGGTTTCTTTTTCTCCACCAATGACATTTAAAAAAGAAACCAAGGGGTTTTGGGGGTGGCTGTTAAAGCTTCTTTGAAGTCACTTCCACATGCCAAAATAGCTTTTTATTAATTAGAGTTAGCCTTGTAAGATAAGAACTTGTAAAAGCATTTTTTTTTGGTGTGTGTTTATTTTTTTTTTGGTTGGGGTTTTGTAAAAGCTTTTTCTGGATCAGGTAGCTAAATGCAGGACAAGATGCTGCAAGTCTGGTTTGTATTTCATGGAGTGCTCTAAAGGCATGATAATCCAGAGGATGGTTGTGAAAGGGCTGGTAATAGTAGGAAGGATCGTAATAGTGACTTTATTTTAAAATTTTTTTAGGGTGCTGAATTTTATTTTATTTGTGTAAGCTTTTTAAAACATTAAGGTTTATCTGCAGTAGTGTATTATCAACAGTTTTGTTGTTCTATTTTCAGTTGGTGGACTCTAGAACGGCTCTCCTGTCATTCCCAGAAGCTTTTCATAGCAACTTTTCCCCCCACTTAAATATTTTTAAGATGCTTTCATTACGGAAGTCCTTGAAATTAAGATTTTTTTTTTATTATTTTTTTTTCCCCCCCTGTGATGCTGTACGAATGTGTTTTTGCCATAGTGGCACTTGCCCATTTTGGATCATTTTCTGCCTCTGAATATTATGTGATTTCTTGTTAAAGTGAATGACAAGATGATGTATGACACACTTGAGATGGTATTGAGCAGAGTATAGTTGGAAAATTGCAGTGATAATTTTCTTTTTACATCTCAAACTTACATGCCATTGAGGGGAAAAAAAAAAAAGTGTAACAGGCAACTCAAGAAAAAGCATAAGGGGAAACCTTGAAAAATTACAGGGAAATTTCCATAACAGATACACTAGTAATGCTGGTTTAATAATGATTTCCTGTCATGAACTATTTTTATCATTTGCCTGCTCTCTGACGTGGCATTCTATTTAACATTTTTGAGAGCCATGTTTTAATCAGATTAAGCTCAAGGAAACCGATAGGTATCTGTTTGGCTCATGACTTCTGCTTCTGTTTCTGATTTAGTCACAAGGCTATTGTTGCTGGAATCTTTTAAAACCCATTTTGCTTCCACTTGCAGCCGGCGCGCGGCTCACGGTGTGCGAGCCCGGAGGTTGCGTGCCAGGGATTTTCATGATATACGCGTGGGGTGCATTATGGAATTATTTTGTAAATTAAAGACGACTGATACAAACGGTGTCTTTTCCTCATGTGATTAAATAGCTAAAAATAGCTATTTTTGGTTTCAAGCATAGTAATGTTTCTTAGGAACAAACTCACCCAAAGCAGTGTGCTAGGAAAGGCTGATCATGAATAATGCTGCATTCTGATCTACTTATGTAAAACAAAAATGCTTAATAAAACGATGGATATTCTTGCATCATTTTATAGTGTGCAACATTAATAATGCTTCCCATACAAGAGATGTGATGAGAATAAAATACAAATACATCTATTTTTAACTTCGGTATTTTCATGTTGTTCAGTCATTTTATTAAATTAAAGACAGAAAAGTTTGTAAGCAAAATTCTTAGGTTCTCCAATATGGTGCACATCCTGCAAATTAAGGAAATGACAAAAAAAAAAAAAAAGGTGCTGTATAACTTTGGGGATTATTGGTTGTGCTTGGACATTAGTGGACTTAGCACCTCATTCAGTGATCTCGGCATCTTGGAGCATGGGGGAGGACCAGCAGCCTGGCTTTTAAAAAGCCTTGTCTATACATGCTTTCATAATTTCCAGAGCAAAAACCACTTATTAAATTTCTAATGACCTCTTTTGTCTATTGCAAATACAGATTTTTGCCCATACAGGAGAGACTCTTATCAACAGCTTGGTTTGTATTGTGTCTTCCTTCAGTGTGTTGTTTATTTGGTTGACGTGCTAGAAAACTGCAAGCCTAAGAATTAATAAAGGTTATTAGTTACTTTCCATAATAAAATTAGCTGACCTTTAAATAAGAGCATTATACAGGGGATCTCTAAGTGGTAAAATGACAGGATGCATTTTTATTATGGTAGCCATTTTGATTACTAAATCTTACAGTCACAATATAGAAAGTATGTGTCATGATTAAATGTTGCTCTTGAGTGTGTGTTTGCAGACAACAATGGAATAACTGGAATTTTTGTATTCAAGACAGAGTTTAACCCCTTGGTTACAGTTTCTGCCACTTCTAATATTTGTTTACATTTGAACAATACAGAAGAAATGAAGACGCAACTTAATTTTCTAAAAAATGAATGTCCTTTGGAACCAACAGCAACGGGAGTTTTCTGTGGTTTTTATTAAGCATGATTATATGCAGATTCCTTGAGTGCTTGAACAGACTGTCTTGGGTTGCTATCAGGCATACGTGATGTACACCCTGTAACTGGTCACATGCAGTTCACTGTATCAGTGTGCTATTATTTGTTAATCTTTCCAGTGTCTGAATTGTTCTACCATTTTAAAGAGAGACTTACTGTAAAATATAACATTGCACGTGAAGTTTATGTGCACACTTTTTGTTTTTAAGTTGGGAACAGGATACACCTCATTCCCAAAGTAGCTATTAAAGCAAAGTTTCTTAATCTTTTTTTGTACGAACACAGGATTTGTACTAAATAATGACATAATTAATTGTGCCAGATCTTATACAGGCTTTAAGGATGTTCTCTATTGTTATTTTTGAAACTTTGATAATATATATAATGATTATATTATGGCTTGGATTTCAGGTGAACTTCAGTACAGCAGCACAAGCAAATCTGTAGTTTTTCAAATTTTGACTAGGTCTTACAACATTTGTTGAAATCCTTACAAGATATTCATCTATTTGTAGCATCATATAGGTCTGTCTCCCCATCTGTCTCTGTTTTTCATGACAACGAGGCTCTGGTACATGGTGGTTGTTTTTTTGTTTTTTTGTTTTTTTTTTTTCTTTTACTTTAGTACTTATTCATTGAAGCCCACTGTAATGCTGTTTCTATCATAGTTATTTGTCCAACAGCTTTTATTGATCATTTGTGATAAAATAAAAGATTTCTTCGTAGGGAGAAATTTTAACCAGCAATCAGTGAATTCGGTTTAATTAGATTTAGATTTAAACGGTAGGAAAACTAATGTAATCAGAACCCATTTATGTACTATTAAACAAGTAAATTACTAACATAATGTGGTGCCAAAATCTAAGGAAAATTGGAAAAAAAAAAGGTTCTTGCTGAATTATTTTCTGCTAGGCCATTTTTATTAAGGAATTCATACAACTTTTGTATTTTAAAAGCAAGGGCATGAATCTAAAGTTCAGATTCCCTCCAAATAAATCATTATTTAACAGGATATCCCTGAGACTCCCCCCCCCCCCCCCCCCCCCAGTATTGGCAGCCTGACTAAAATAGTCTCATCTGGTTTAACTAAAATCTTTGCATTACTTGGCGGTGGTTTCTTTTGTACGTGGTGCTTAGAGCTCATTGAAGCTCAAACGATACAGGAAATGCAAATCATGCAAATCATCCTCACGCTGACGATGTACAGTGGCGTGATTGAGCAGCAGTACGTATGGCTCGTGGGCTGACCACATGAAAGAAGTCATTTAAAGACCAGATGAGCCCAAGCTGGGTTAAGTTAGACTATGTGTGAGCTTCAAAGCTTATAGAATAGCATCCTTTTTAAAAATAAATTTATTTTATTAATAACACCTGCACCGAGTTCTTAAACAGTGAGAACATGTATAGATGAACGTTACATTAAATATACGCTGTACTTAAATCAGAAGGGAAAATTGTTATTTTTGTGGAAATTCAGGTATGCAGTCATTTTGGTGGAAGTAGACCACAGTCTAATGCACTGCAAAAAAGTCCAGTTTGGGTTTGTTGTACATAAAAGCCCAACTCTTCTCTGCCTTTCAGGTAAAAATGAAAATAAATGGGAGATAAAAGGGAATTTTGTCTGTGCAGGAGGGTTAAGAACAGGCTTTCTGTAAGTGCTTTTGAATGGAGAGAAGAGGGAGGTTGAGTGCTTGCTGCTTCAAATTTCTCGGGTAATGTAGAAAAAAATCCTGCATATTTTTTTCCATACTTCTGAAGAGCTCTGTCTGTAGTTTCAGGGCTCTATCCTTTCCATAAAGCTGAGCCCTTGCGACGTTGTGTAACTCTGAACCTCGAAAGTGGCGTGGTTGGGAGAGCAGCTGGGCTTCATCTGGCAACTCTTGTGCGTTGGATGTGCAAAGACCTATAGGCACAACCTGAGTAAAGTTGCAGGTAAAAATTGCTAGTAGAATAATAAGCATTTTTCATATTAATCTCGCAATAAAAAGAGAACAGATGGTATATTCTTAAGGACCTTATTACCTATTCTTACCTTGGGTAACACTCAACATGGGTGGCTCTTTTGCTCCTAGTAGGAGTCTTATTTCTTACGAGTGTCTTTTCTTTTTTTTTTTACAGCCCTTATTTGCTTTTCTTTGGTGTTTGGATGTTTTTAAAAGTTGAGATTCATTCAAATAATGTAACATGACACAAAGCTGGAAAATGCTGCTCTTGAACTGTTTTTGCGTAATCTTGTTTAATTTTTACTTGAAACAGTAGCCCTAAGGAGGTCTATGGTGGGGGCCGGTCAGGACACTGCACTGTATCACCCTGATGGATGTAATTTTGGCTTGATATTTTCTCACTAGTGCCTTGCTCCTCCTTGATTTTGTTCTTTCTGCTAATACACAGGAGCAAGCGAGAAGGAAGAAATGAATTTTTTTATCCTTTACCTACCAGCTTGCTTCTTTCCCATCAAGTCAATCCACAGGTCCTCCATCAGAAGGAAAGAGGGAGATTTCTCATCTTTTTTTTTCTTTCTTTTTCTTTTCTTTTAAACAGTAACTATATTCCTTTCTTTAATTTTATTGCCATGCTGAGCACGTACAAGTGATGGTCATAGAGCCAGCTTACTGGGGGGGGTTGGGTTCAACTGGGGCTGGAATGGTTAAGTTCCTTCCTTCTGTGTGGTATGTTTGCTTATTAATTTCTTTTTTAAGAAAAGAAATAATGGTGAATGAATGTATAGCATCCTGAAATCATCGCAAGATGCTGGGGAAAAGAACATGGTACATAACTACTGTTTTTCTGAGCTGGTTTGTAGAGTCATCCCTTATGGGGAATATTTGTGAGACTTCTGGCATGGGCTTCTGGGCGTGCGTTTATACATCCAGCACACACATAGTGTCTTAATAGAAACAGGAATTTAAATTAGAGATAATATTAAATTATCTTTTATACTCAGTGGAAGAAATACCAAGATGCAGGAGCTAACAGAGAAAGCAGAAAAGAGATTTTGCTACTTGTATCTATAATAATTTAATGTAATTTAATATCCATTTCAGTGTTTGACAGGAAGTAAAGATTACTTAAATATTTGTACCTAAGAGCACAGGGCTGTATATAGATCTTTGAATTTTAAAGTTAATTTGTTTCTTCCAGCAATATATAGAGATATATACAGAAAACTAATCCCATATGATTGTACAGCTACCAGTGCTCCAGAACTTTTTTGGACATAGTTTCTAAAGAACATCTCCGGTCATCTTGACAAACAGCTTGAGTAAAGTTTCCTTTGTAGGAGCCCCTGAAAGGTTTTACGTGTAGTCCAAAGGCATCGCTGGAAAAATGGTGTTATTTGGAGACCTTGACCAAAACTATTACACTATGCTCAGTTTCTGCAGCTATGAAAGCTTGTCGGCCAGCCACCTCGAACAGATTTTTAGCTTTCTGTGATGGAGAGACGCGTGATCTTTTCCCAATAACGAATCAGCTGTTGTGAACAATTTTCCTGGCCACAGTTTAAATAGCTTAATTCAGAATGTAGTGCTTCAGTTATATGGTGGAATTTGATAGAAATGCAGAAAATATATAGGTATATAGTATATGTGCATGTTGTGTATATGTGTATGTATATCTGTGTGTGCATGCATGCAAACGTGTGCATATACATGTACTATCTGTGCCTGAAAATATGATATCTGAAAATACCGAATCGCTACATACGGTCCCACAAAGATATCATTTTATTTCAGGACGCCTGTCAGGTACTGTGGTGAGCAGGGTCCTTAAGATATGTAGACAGAGTGATAATATATGAGTTGATTAAATCACTAGACCGTGACACTCGCTTATCTTCAATTCTGGCTTGGGCTCCTGAGTTCTCACTGTGGCCCTGGTTCTCTTCGTGGCCCTCGATAAGCAAGCTTTGGCCTCAGTTTCTTAATCTTAAAGATTAGAAAGCATCTAGTCTATTCTCCTGACTTTGTTATGTATGACTTCAGCCCCAGAGGCGTGTATTTGTCCTGCATGTTACTGGGGAATAATGGGCATTCAGCATTGGATGCTTTATTTAATGATAAAAGGAATTCAGAAGTTTCAGGATACCATAGTTGCACGTGAGGTGTGTTGGGAAAACATAATTTGTAAAATACCTGGAAGCCTAAAAGCATTATTACTAGATTATTACATTGTTATTGTATTTTTCCATGTGGGGAAAATCTCAAAATGTTGGAGCGTTAGGGTTCGGTTTGCTTACTCGGGGAATGCATCCGTGTTGTAAAAATTGACTTTAACGTGACTGTAAATGACTAGTGTAGTAGTTAACCCTGCAAAACTCTCAGCCGGAAGCTGGAGAACAAAAATGGGCAAAAGACTTCAGCTTCAGAACTGTCAAATTCTCTCACTTTAGTTAGTTTAGCTTTTTCTTTGAATTCTCTCCTGTGTGCCTCTGCCCTGGCGTTGGTCCCTTATGTCCCCTGTCAGGAGCTCCAAACTGCCTTGCCCGAGCTGCCAAGCTGAGACCCTTTTATTCCTTTTCTTTCGCTGGTGACATTATAAATAAAAACCTGTTATGATGACACGTGAAATAAAATGATAGGGCATCAATACAGATTACACTTAAGAACATGTTATGTAAATGGAAATAAAACAGCTTATGGTTTATGCCAGGCATGATGCAAGTTTTATTTAATAAATATATGACTGAAGGGTTACATTCAATCCAAATGCACCCCTTTGTGATCTTTAGCCATGTTTGTAGAGAAACCTCTCTTAAAGCACTTAAAGCTTAATTCAGAACAGACAAAACAATTATTTTTTGAAAGTCTGATGAAATGTGTTTGGCAGCTTTTGAATTTAGGAGAGTGTTTGTCTCACTTCTTTGAAATCTCACTTCAGTCGGTCATTCAGCCATTTCGGTGTAATTGTTCAAATCTGGTAGCGAGTATGGGCTTTGCCGAGTTAAAAAAATGTTCTAATCAGAAAGCGTAGTGGCTGCAAATAGTGTGTAATACACAGAGACTGACATTTTCCTCATTAATAGGCTTTTGAATATTGGCCTACCTGCTGTCCCTGTGGTTTTGGTGAAGTGCTGGTTGTTAAATTTCTCCATGTGGGTAGGGGTTTGGTCCTCCAAATACAGGTCTGGAGACTCTTAAGCCTTAAATAGTCTTATTTTAATTTCTTAGGGAACAGAAGTGTCACTTTGTCTTCTGTAAGTATAAACGACGTACGTTTATGCACCGATGTGTGTGTGACTATTTCTTATAGGAAGAGAAGAAAGAAGATTGACATTGCACAATGTAGTTTTATAGTTGAACTGTTGCATGAACACGGAGCAGAAACGTTCACGTTGTAGTTCTGATTGTCGCTTCACTGATTGCATTGAATTGTTTGCTCGGTTTATATTAAGGCAGGAAAGTTGCCACTATGCCGCAGCAACAGATATTACAGAAGTGTGAAGGGCAGTTGGGAGAAATAAATATTTGCACTTCCCTTATATTTTTTGTAATATTTAATGAAGATACATTTTTTTTATACGTGTATATGAAGGAGTATGCACTTTGTGACTATATATTAAAATCACTAAGTTATTCCTAATGTTCTGTAGCGCTGCCTGCTCCTGACAAACATCTGATACGGATCATATGCCTCTAAAAAGAGAAGTTCCTCGAGCAAAATATCCTCATGAAAACAGGTTGGAGATACTCACATTCTCTCGCTTGCTCTCACTCACATGTTACATTTTGGCACGTTGTAGAAGCAGGTAGCATATCTACTACCTGCTGTTGAAAGTGTTGAAGATACTGAATTATTTATTCCATCTTCTGCACTATCCAAACTCGTTTTGGGTAGTTTGACACATCTCGGTCTTCCATATGGATACTTCATGGTGACGGAGTTGCCAGCTGCTCAGGTTTTATGACAGTCTGAGTTTTTTCGAGGACTGTATTAGTTTTCTGGGAAGAATCCCGCTTTTCCTGAGGTCCCCATTCTTAGGCAGTATTTATGCCTTGGGTTGATGCTCTGGTGTGGGAGGTTTTGGGGGAAAATTAGCTAAGAGCTTCCATAAAAATGTTTTTTAAAGGACTTGATGTTTATAGATTGTATGAAATGAAATCAGAGCCATGGGATATTAGAAAAATGTGAAATCCATTTGGTAAGAAAACTAAGTTCCTTTTAGTGGTAGTCTTCAAATTTGTAAAA
Organism: Haliaeetus albicilla; assembly: GCF_947461875.1. Lineage (NCBI taxonomy): Eukaryota > Metazoa > Chordata > Aves > Accipitriformes > Accipitridae > Haliaeetus > Haliaeetus albicilla. Next base: position 5,007,501 of record NC_091486.1, read on the forward strand.
AGAGTGGTTGGATATCAAGGTGCGTAAAGCAATGTACAAAGCAGTCTGAAATACTTTGGAGAACAGGATTTTTGGGGCTCTTGAAATGTAAAACTGACTGGTCTGTTAAGACGCTGCTCATCTTCTCTGCGATTGTGCAAATTGAGTGGGTCTTCTGTTGTTTTAAAATATAAAATATGTAAAACTGAAAACTGGGAGAAGATTTGAGTTTTGAGTTAGCCAAACCTTTTTAAAATAGAGGAAAATCAGCCATTGTTTTACTTTGCTATTCATTCCTTTGAGCCTCTGTTCATGTGCACCTTTTAAAAGGAAACTCTTGACTATTTTGGTGGGTCTGTGCTGCACTGAGTTTGATTCCCCTTCAGTGGGATAAATCAATCTCGCTTGCGGTGAGGTCAATATATCCGTGAAGTTGACTGTCTCTTCTCTGGATCCAAACTGACAGCAGGTGATGTGAAGTAATGGTCCTCAAACTATGTTGTTCAGATTTGCTACTGAATAGTAGTGTTGTTATATGTAGTCTTAGGACTTCTCCGCGTTGCTACAACCTCTTGGGCATATTGTGTTTTTCATGCCAGTCATTTGATATGTTTGTTTTTTCTCCAGAGCTGGACAGATAAGACTCCCAATGAACCGAATTTGCAGACTTTAAAACAATAAATAATGCTATTTAAATGTTACCTAATTGAGTAGAACATCGGTCTTTAAAAAAGCCTTTTCACTATATATCACTACATCCTGTATATTTACCCGTGGTGAATTTGTTGCCTTTGGACACTATGTCCTTTCTTGCTTTCTTTTTTCTTGCTCCATGACAGCGTGTATTTGAGCAGTTAGTTCGTACATCTTATGTAAACCTTCCAGCAACGGCTACTTTTCACTAGTGGGTTATTCTGATTTGCTTATGTTCTGCTCTGATTAGATGCCTTCGCTTCATTATTTAATGCTGACGAAACCTGAGTGAGGAAGATGATGTGGATTCATGGCTTTCTCTTTCCCCCCATCACCACAGCTAGAGCTGCTTGGTCTCGACCTCTCCCTTTGTAGAAACAGAGAGGACGATGTAGCCCATGGTGAACAATCTGGCCACTGAAGTAAAAACGTGCATCTGTCAGTAATTAATTGAAGCCAAATTTAATTACAAATCAGGGAAAAAAATACCACCACACACTTAATAAAATTCAAGAAGCTTCAGTGTCGTTGCCTAAAAACCAAAGCAATCCAAACAAAATACACCCCCCTCGAAAGTCTAAAAGTCTTATCTGTGAGAGAGTCTCTTTCAAACTTACTTTTTGACGTTAAATAGAACAGTAGTTTTGATTAAGTGTTTTCACATCCTTTTTGGTATCTTTTTGAATTAAAGGTCATCAAAAATAGTGTTAAGTGTTTAAAGCTATGGCTTAACCAATTGTCGGCTGGGGTTCTGGCCCCAAAATTGGATTCTGAGATTTGATTGTAAATATTCCGATCAGCTGGTTGAAATCCAGATTCAGAGTGGTAGGAAGGAATTGAGAGAGAACCCAAATCATTTACAAATGAAATAATGCATTTATGTAACCTCTTGAATATTTGAAATGTGAGAGATTTGCTGTTATTCAGCTTCAGCCCCATTCTAGTTTTGCTGAATAACATCAGTGGGTCAGCAGGTGGAGACGGGAGGTTCTCAGAAATTCTACCCTTGGTCCTAACAGAGGTCTGAAAATCTGGGTGGCACGAGGAGACATGGGAAAGGGTGGGACATGCAGTAGCAGGGCTGGAAATGCAGCCCGCTTCTACTCCAGCTGTGTCAAATAGCAGATGTGCATGCAGAGAGTTGAGAGGTTTTTTTGGGCTATGGTATATAGGAAGAAGGGGAAAATGCATTTGATTTCTGGGTAGTAAATTCTTTTGGAAAATGTAACGAAGGTCTGTCACAGTAGGAACAAAAATCTCAACTGTGATCCAAAATAACATACTATAAAATGAGGGAGGATGTATTTTTAAAGAAAAATATCAAAAAAAGGATTGGCAGTATGAGTTCAAAACAAGCTATTCATTTCTACTCTATTTTAGCATACAAGGCAAACCCCAAATCCAAACCTATTGAACTGGTAGCAGCCATGAATATTTATCACTGTGTACTCTATGTACGTACAGTAATTACAGCAAGAGGAAAAAATATTTTTCTTTACAATTAATATTTGTAAACGTTTATGAAAGTACATAGAAATAAATAAGACAAACACATGGCCTAATTAAGATGAAAGGCATGACAACCCTTGTGATTTGTTCTGAAAAATAAAGAACATTAAAATAGTAAGACTTAATTATTTCTGTAAACATTTCAAATTGTGCTCTATCTAGAAAACCTTAATTTATGAGATAGATATTATAATATCTATAAGCATTTTTGACATTTGTACATTCCATGTCAAAAAATTATTGTTAATTTATTATTTGTTATACTGTATACTGTCATGTATTATCACTTATTAGTATTTATTGTTCAGAAATTCAGAGTCATCTATTGTTTAATGGGAAATGGAAAAGCATTTTAAATCTGATTGCAGTTTGTGTATTCTTGGTCTAGTGATAAAAAAGCAACTTCTGCAAGTTGATCATAGAAAAATGTGTGTACTAATAAACAAAAAGAACTGGTCTGTTTAACATTCCAGGCATTAATGATGCTATTTGATGGAGAGTTTACATTTGGAAAAGAACTTAAAGCCAAATCCATGGACTTGTCTGAACGGCTGGGTTGAAATCAAGGAAAGCGTATGATGGAGGAACCAAAGCCCTCAGCTTTGATCTTGAGGAGCTTGAAGACACCATCGTCTTTGAAACCATTGTTTCTCAAGGCGGATACGTTTATGGTCATACTCTTGTCTTTTCCTTGACCTTTGAGGAGGCAACATAGCAGAGCAGTGTTGAGTACTCCATATCCCAACCGCGCTTGCCTTCACCAGAAGGATGAGCTGCCCCTAATCTCACTGCAAAAGGTTCCCCTAACGGCTCCTGTTATTTGCTATAAAGTTGTGGTTGGTTTCTGATCAACTGGAGAAAATGTAGCCGTCAGCAGCGGCGTGACTGTGTTCTGTGGTTTACGGTTATCGATGACGAGTCGTTGGGTCGTAGTGCGTGCGTGGTCTCCGGTGGCACCCTGACTTCGCTCTGCTGAGTGCACGAGAACCGTGCCCAGAATAAAACCGTATTTGGGATAAAAGTCTGAGGGTTTAAGACTCTGCTGTATGACGTTAGGCCTGCCAACTGAAATTTCAGAAAAAGAAATGCACTTATAAATACAGTATAATTTGGGGCTTGGCGATAACAAAGCAGTCAATGCCTTGGGAGAAGTACGGTGGGATTTGATGCCTCCAGGTGCTCAAGGTTTTAGTTCTAGACTGGTGCGAAAACACTTCTTCCAGCATTACGCTCCCCTCCCGAAGGCTGGATGAACGTCAATTCGGTCAGTGCCATCTCACGAACAGTCTCTTTTTAAGGATGCATTTCCTCTAAAAGGCTCGTATTTGTAGTGATATCCAAATCTAACTCTGTTTTATTGTAATACTGCACCTGGCAGATGAAGAGTGCTCGTACCTCTTTTCTGGGCTGCCAGATCTTCAATCATAAATTCATTTTACTGTGAATGTGGTTGTTTTGCAGCAGAGATTTATGGCCTTGGATTTTATTTGCAGTGCAGGAGAGTCCCTGTTGCTGCTGCAGGATCGTACCCTACAGCAATCCTCCTTTTCCAGGGAGAGCTGGGTTACCTGTGCTGTGATGAAAACGGTGGCCATGTCCATCAGGCCGTCGTGCTGGCAGAGCTTCTGCCAGACAGAGGGCATATTCCAGTACAAATCGGGTGCTGTTTTAAACTTGCTTTGTGCTGTAAGCCTGGTAAATGGGAGAGTTCAGCTTCCATATCCATAGATACATAAATATGTCCTGTGTGGTCTCCCAAGGGGAAGGCAAAATGTGTTTTTAGTTAAGTTGCATGGGAATTTAATTGAAAGATTTAGGACAATGCCATAAAAAAGTAAATCATGGTTACGTGACACAAAGAAGATTTATAAAGCAAAATAAAAATACTTGAGGACCTTTACTTTTATAATTTGCTTGATAAAAATGGAAACCTGTGTTAGTCATTTTGTCTGCTGGTAATTAAAGAAAAAGTAATGCTTTTGATATTTTACTGATTTTCAGTCCTTTGGTATAAAATAATGGGAAAGACAATAGCAAAGGTCAGAGCGTTCTTCGGACACATCGCAGCTCTGAACTGCAAGCACGCTCAGCTTCCTTCCCATGAAAATTTGTATGAATTAAGCACACGCTTAACATAATTCATACAAGCAGGTCCTTGGAAGTCAGAAGGACTATTAAGCGATTCAGATCAAGCAGAAGCTTAGTGTAAGACCGGAGCTTGTGTGGATGGTGGCCCTGAAATTTGGCCAGCCTCCAAGGCAGTGGGGCTACTGCATGTGTGATGGTCGTGCTCTATGGAAGAAGGTCATGTGTAACCCAGTAAAATACTTGGGGATATTTCGGAGAGGAGAGCTAGGGTGGTCGCGTTAGAAATGTGACCTTCAACGCAGGTTTTGTGAGGATTCGCGCAATATATTTATTGAAGAGGACTGTATATATTAAATGTTGTAGCGTTGATAGGTCTAGATAAGACTACCATAATAGCAGTTGAAATGTGTGGGGGGGTTGTGAGATGGTAAGTTAATGATGTAGCTGTTAATTTGAATTTAGCAGACGTTTTAAATATAGGTTTCTCTTACAGAGACAAAAGTTGCAATTTAAAGCTCTTTGGTGGTCTAAAAACAGCTTAATTCTCTAGTAGCATGGTAATAAGTACTAATCCAGCTTATACAGTGATTGTAGTATGTCATGTTTGTGAAAGATTGCCTAACTCTGCTTTCTCTGGGTTTTATGTTAATTTTTTTAAATTAAACATAAAACCTTATAACATCTTTATGCTGAGATAAACTGTTCAATTTAACTTGTGCTCAAGCAGCAGCTGTCAGGAATTATCATGTTTCAAGCGTTCTTGCCATCACCTTGTGTCTCTACCTCCCGGATACACTCCGTGGGATGATAAAGCTCACCTTGTTAGGATTTATTACTTAAATAATAACCCGAGGTAAAAGGAAAGTTGATGTCACACGGAATGACAACTGACATATATTTATGTCGCACGCTACGTTATATATAATAAACTTTCCTTTCTTCCCCTTGTAATAGGTGTTAAGTGGAAATACACTCCAGCATATCCTCCAGTGCCCTGCGTGAGTCCATTAGCCACGTATGTGGCTGCTCTGTGGGCACGTTCACGGGGACTCGTGCTGTCAGGTTATTCAAGCTTATAATGCTAGAGAAATTGGTTATCGTTGTTGGCTAGCAGCTTTTATGCCAGTAAAGAAACAAGTATAAGAGTATCTCATATTTGTTGGGTTAAATTCTGGAAATGCCGTGAAGTAATGCAAGCGAATCGGGAAGGCTGTTTTCTAATATTACCACTTAAATTATTTTATTTTTATTTTTTCTTGCCGTAAGAAGCGTAAGCCGTGTCTTTTCAGGCTCTAAATCTGAATTTGCTGGTAATCGCAACAGTTTTCTCTTGAGCTGGGCAGTGATAAGCGATCTGCTTGTTAGTCGACTTTTGCTGCTTCCCATTCACAGTGGAGAAAATTTGGGTCTACCCCTTGCAAGCGTTCCAAGTTTTGGGCCTTTCTTGCCTTGCTAGAAGCCAGCCTCAAGCTCTTTCTAATGATGCTGTTTGAATTCCTCCGGTTTGTCTAAGCCGGTACTGCCAACACTTTTTTTTTCCATTCCTGTGGATATAACCATCTTTTTTTCATATTCTTCTAGTTATTCCGTTGTCCATCTGAGAGAGTTCAGATATTTGAGCTACCCGGTTTTGTCCAAGCTTAAATCTCAGATCTCATTTCTCGTGGTGCTCCCCGTTGCCCTTTTCTCGCCACTCGTCGTGTTAACCTTGGCACCCCCGCCGTCTTCTCTTTCCACGCTTGCTTTTGTGCCTTGCTCTGCGCTCCTTCCCGTGTTTTCAATCCCGATGTGCCATCTCTTTTTTTCCTCTCTTCCTTCAAACGCAGCCAAGTTCGTAGATGGTGTCCTGCGTCAATACAGTTTTCCTCCTAACTCATGGCAGAAAGCGATTTTCTGAAAAAAATCAGTGAAGGATAAACTGTAATGCAATCCCAAAGTAGCAAGAATTTTGCCAAGCAACCATTTTGTCTCATTTTTGTAATATTTGGGGTATGTTTGCTCCTGTTTGTATTTTTCTTTGTCACTCTAGTGCTAAACTCGCAGCTGTCGCTGAGCAGGGGTCTTGCATCGCCCGTAGGAAGCTTCCCTGCCTCTGTCTGGCACCCAGGTTGTTACGAGGTCCAGAGGTTATTACTCTTTGTGACAAATAAGTGATGACTTACGTAAAACTATTTTTTCCTCTTAGTATGGCTCGTAATAAACCTCAGCTCCTATCTTAATTGGCATTCTGTTTGACAGTCCCTTTAGAACGATCAAATATTTGATGAACAAGGCAATAACATTCATCTCTTACTTTCGTAAGCCTTTCAGATTAGCATTGACTGAGGTTGATGAAGATGGATACAGGATCTGTTTTCTAGGAGGTGTTTGTTCTGTAGATACAGATTATCTAAGACCAGTGTGTGTTAGCATAGGTGGTATTATGATACATATATCTATATGGCTGTTTGGGGAAGTTCATGAGTTTTAAAGTTGACAGCCAGAAATCAGAAGTTTTTAGTATTCGTGATGTTGGTTTGGCAGTAATCTTGAACACAAAATTCATGTAAAAATAGGAAGAATGGGAATAAAATAGGTTAAAGAGTAGGAAGAATAAGAATAAAAATGGGAAAAAATAGGAAAGATTTTAAAAGAATTAAACATTGCAAAGAAATTCTGAATCTGAACCACTAAAACGGTGGCTAGCAAAAAAAAGTCAGAAGCATGCTATGTTGAAAAGTAGTTTATTAAAGCTTAATATTTTATGTGCAATAAATACCTGATCTCAATTTTATTTTTTCTTTTTTTTATCTCTTGTGATGAGAAACGTATAACACAAATGTCTGTGGCTCTGCAGTTCTCTGTAGGTACAGGATTCAGTTTGCTTGAAAGCAGCGTTAGCCAGGGGACAGGAGATACTCGCATGCTTTTGGTGAAATGCAGGGGAATCTGCCACTGGTTACAGCAGGGTCACAATTTCATATTACACATTTAAATACATTCATTTTCTGATAGCCTGGTAAGTTATACGAGGCTAAGATAGCAGCTTGTTAGTGCTGTTTGTGCCTGCTTTATATAATTGACGGATGTGTGCAGTGCTGTAGACTGTGGAATAGCAGGAGTGCTACGGCAATACTGGGGTGCAAGGGTAGAAACAACATTTCATTATAGAGGATACCTAATAAAAATGTGAAAATAAAACAGAAGAAGGGTGAAGAAAAAAAAAAAAGGAAAACCAGACCATACTAGATAAGTGCACTGCATAAATCAAAAGGGTTTCTGTCATAACATGAACATGTGCCATTCCTGCTCATATATTGAATTTCAGTAGTCGGTTGCATAAAGAAGTAAAGTGTAATGAAACTGGCAAGCAAAGTATTCCCTAGTCAGCCTTATCTTTGTTCCATTTGTCCTTCAGATACAGCTTTTCTTGCCTTTTTCAATAAAATCCATCCAGCTTTTTTTATTTTGCATCTCTCTGTAACCGAGCTGGGAAGACCAATGAGATTCGGTGCTTTTCTAGTTGGGTTCTTAGCAGCTGCTTTTTAAGAGATCAAAACTTTGAATGCTGCTACATGGTATTAAGGCTTAGCCATTGATGTGTCCCTATAGGGGTTATGTTTTTCTTGGGGCGGGGGGGGAGAAGGAGAAGGGGTGACCCTTGCGAGCATGCTCACAGACAGTAAACACTGCTCTCCTTGTTTTCCAGGATCCTCTTTGCAAGCTCGGTGCTTAACCTGGCTGAACTCGCTGCCCTCCGCCCTGACCTTGGCAAATTGAAAAAGGTCCTCTACTTCCATGAGAACCAATTGGCATATCCTGTCCAGAAATGCCAGGAAAGGGATTTTCAGTACGGATACAACCAGATCCTTTCATGGTAGGTGTTTCTCGCACCGCTCCGTATTATTTAAGGTGTCCTTCTGTCTCCAGCCTTGCACCATCGTAAACCCGAGGAGCCCTTCTCTGCGCAAACGCTGACCCTGTAGCGAACCGAGGTACCAGCAGAGTCCTGAAGAGAGGTTGATGAGAGTGCTCTATAAACTCGTCTCAATTTCTCCTATAAAGTCCACCGATGCTATATTGGGCTACTGTGGCATCCCCGTCAGCGGTGGCGATTTTGACCCGTGTCTCGGCCGTAAGCGTGATGCTTTGTTTCATGGATGCTTCGCAAAGCTGCAGCTAATCAGCTCTTGCTTGGCCATAGCTTTTACTGCATCCAACTGAAATTATATAGAGGGTTTTAGGGAAATAAACAGAAATTAAAATGTACTGCAGCGCTTTTCTTGTGAAGAGAGGGCAGTAAACATACCAGATAAATCCTTATATTTCTTTCATCTAGTATTCAGAAATTGTGCAGTGCTAAAATACCCAGACGTTTTAAAGGCTGCGGTCCTTTATTGTTGCTAAAAACAAATGTATTTCTCGAATCCGAGTTAATGAAAGAAGTTAATAACAGCAACACTGAAAAGCTTTGTGGTTAGGCGTTGTACAGACCTAAGTGAAACAGCGGAACTGGGTTGTTTTGAACTGAAATAAAGTCACTTCCGTGGTCTTTCTCACCTATCTGTTAGTAGGAGACTTACTAGGAATAGGGATTGAGCATTTTAAGGTACAAGTTAAGCTTTTACATCTTTATAATACAAGTCAGTTGATATTGAAATTTCTCAAATAATTTTGTGTACTGTGTTTACTCTGGCCATTCTGGAGCTGCTTCTGCCACAGCATTTGCAACATGTTTCACTTGCTGAGCAGTAAAGATGGGAAAGTATAGTGAAAGATCTTTTGAAAACTGTAGCAGCCATTTTCAGATGTTATAACAAAAAGATGTGGGTTTTGGCACTGGGGCAAGGAGTATTTTTTTGTATACATATTTTGCTTTATTATGGCAGTTATTTTTCACACATCTATTGTAAGCTGACAAACATTTATCCTCGACATATGCATTTTTAAGATAATAAAAGTAGCTACTTTTACTAGGAAAAAAAAAGACTTCTATAGATGCTCCATTCTGTCTCCTTCAGCCTCCAGTAGCTTCTCCATGTAATTCTATAATGTTCATCTTCCATTTCTGTTGCTGCAGAAACCCCCTTTTTAACAGCACATAGAAGCCATCTCCTCTCTACTGTTTGTAACTGCCTAGTGGTCATCTGCAAAGAAATGCCATCTTCCAAATCTGTTAGAACTGGGAAAACGTATCTTTCCAGTTTTGCATAGAGGTTTTGGAGACGATTAAAATTAGAGCACTTAGAATCTTCAGGTTGGAGCATTAAGAATTTTTTTTTTTCCTCCCTGATGTTTCTAGAGGGTTAATCTAATAAAATCACACTTTTCAATGACGGCTGAGATTCCTTTTAGCTGCTTAGGCAGTGACAGGATCTTTCTGATTTGCCAGCGATACACAAAGCCTGCAGGAAAAAGTTGGGCAGATAAGACTTGATGCACAAGAGAAGCAGAGATGATGGTGCTGGAGCCTTTGCTACACGTCAGAGAGCAGCAAAGAAACGTGCCGGGCTCCTGCGTTGTCTCGGGTCATCTGTAAATCACTGCAGAAAAGATGACTGGATTGTTTGTACAAAACCAAGGAGACCAACGGGTTAAAAACCATAGGTGGGGAAGAGGGTGGGATTCCAGAAAGCAGTTCAGCTCCAGCAGCCTGCTTGAAAAGGATTATTTCTCTTTAATGTTGGGTTTTTTTTGCTTTTCCTGCTGACTCCTGCTGCTTTGGTGAGCAGTGTCAGTTGTCTTTCTTGACCAGACAGCAGTGAGATGCAGTGAGGATGAATGACAGCCTCTCACCTCAAATATACTTTTCACGAGCCCGGTGACTTATGAACGTCTGTCCTCGATGTATCTTATGACCCATAGGTCTGTATTACGATATATAACATATTGAGAAAACCAACCGGCCGTAAAGCATTTCTTACCTCCGTTAGCGGTGAGCGTTTGCCAGTGTAGCTAAGATTGTGTCAGCACTTCCAGGATAAACTTCCAGATATTTCAGGGTTTTTGATAGCTTCTCGTTTTCTCCAGGCTGACTCTAAGTGGTGAGGTAATACCTACATTATCATTTAACTACATCTTAAAATTACTGATCAAAAATTACTGATTTTAAAACACAGCAGTAAAGAACACAACATTGCATTAATATGCCATTTTTTCCAAACTTTTTTTGGTACTGTGTGCTGTGTATTTTATATGTACATATATTTGGTGAATATACTTTTAATCAGGATTCTGTACGCATAGGTTAAATTAACATTCCATTTCTCTAGTATCCTGCTGCCTCACACACATGGTCGGTTGAAGGTAGGTTAACCAAAGGTAAGTTGTCCTTCAGTACAAAGGAATATTTCTAAGGAATTTTCATTTTCTTCCAAGTTTAATTCTACAAAAGTCATATTACAGTGGGCCTTACCTGTTTATAATGCTTTTAAGAGATAATGACAGTAATACTATTCTTACCATTTTATGAATAAAATATCTGAATCCGCAGATAGAATAGGATGTGCTCCTTTAGATTAATAATAGTAATTTATTACTTAGAAAAAAGTTTAAAAGTATTTCAAAGAGTGAATAGACAGAAGTCAAGACATTTCTGATTAAGGTACATATGCTACTCCTAATTCATGTGAAAAGGCTGATTTTAATTAGCATTTCACTCACACCTTTTGTTTGTTTATGAGAATATGTATCTTATTTCCACTGCATGTAAAATAATTCTGTTCCTTTTGTGGCAGCAGTGAATTCATTAACCTTAACCGCTTTTTACAGTTTGGTTGCTGATGTTGTGGTGTTCAACTCTGCTTTTAATATGGAATCGTTTCTTACATCCATTGGAAAATTTATGAAGCTGATTCCTGACCACAGACCTAAGGATTTGGAAAAAATAATCAGACCGAAGTGCCAAGTTCTTTATTTTCCAGTCAGGTTTCCTGATGTGAGCAGGTCAGTACATTTTCCACGTCATAAATTGCCGCCAGCCTGTCAAAACTCTCTATTTATGGTGACATTCTAACTAATCAGCTAAAGCATCGTTAATGAAAGAGTTTGATAATATGCAAAATCCCCTAATTGATAAATGTTTTTCAATAATCAGAGGCTATTCAGGCAGCGTCTGATCTGCCGAGCCTGTCCTTAGTGCGTGTCGTACAAACTTGCATCGTTCGGGATGAGTGATTTCCCACTTGTTTTCGTGATATCCCACTTGTTTTAGTCTTTAAGGAGTTGCCAGCTCCTCAGCTCTGTATATATTTGTACAGGGGAGGTCAAGGAGGAGAAAGAAATGCTAGAGAACAGTAAAAGTGATAAGCCTGTAGTCAAGGAGCTATATTTCCCTCGGTGTGTTGCAGGGGGATTTTATTCCCTCCTCCCTCCCCTACCTCTTCTTTTATTGCTTTCCAGGTAGGCGAAAAGCATCCCAGTAGCAGGGAGCAGACTTGCAGATGTTGGCATTAGCTGCAGCGGTAGTTGCTCTTCAGTCTTCCTCGGTTACTCTGAAGGACGTTTTTTATTACCCTCGTTTCAGAGCCCGTCTTGAAATTAGTGGTGGGTTATGTGGCTCAAAGGGAACATTCGCTAGATCCTTTTCACTTTTGATTAAACCTGGCACAATTGTTTTTTCCTGTTATAAGGGACTCTCCTCCCACCGAGCAGGAACTTTGCTTCGATGGGACCGGCACTAAATAGGGTATGATTCTGCAATTTGATTATACTCTTAAAACCAACATGATGCTGGGTACGTTTTTTTGCTGAAATAAGGATGGAAAGCACCATAATGACTCAGAAAGAGTCCGGCTTTTGAACCAATAATAAGTTCTGGCCACACTTGAGATCTTTGTCCCTGACCAGCTTGTACTTACAGTTGTTTCAAAGGCTAAATATACATTTGTGGTGGTTTGGGGGAGAGGGATTTTTAGTACAGGAGCTGAGGTCGTGCACTCTATTGCTGTTGCCGCTGCAATGTTTGCATTTCAGTATCTTGGAAAACTTTATATTCTAAAGCACTGATGCAAATAGTTTTGAAATCAATGTCTAAAGTTAAGTCTTTAAACCTATGGTTTTGGCAAGTGGGTTAAAATCCTCCAGTGTTCCTGAGGGACTTGGCTGCCTGGATGGCAGTGGAGATCAGTACCCATATATCTTTGAGGATCGCACATTGCTTCTTAGAGACCGTGTTTTTAAAGAGTGAGGGAATGCTGTGAATGCTCAGCGTATTTGTTACCGAGCCATCTTAAGAGGGTCTTGTGGTTTTTTGGCATACCTTAGGAAGTTATGTGGCCCAAGCCTAGTTTTGGAGATGAAGTTGTGATAAGCCTGTGTCCTATATTAAATCAGCTCTTTTGGATTTGTCAGCCCTGGCAGATGGGGTCAAACAAGACGTGACGAATTAGTCTGAAGTCGTACACACAGTCATCGTTTGTCCAAAGCAGAAGGTGATTAGGTGGGTAGAATCATTAGACTACTACCCAAACTGGTAAAGTAGGAAGATCTCACATCTCTCTGTGTGCTCTTCTTAGTGTCCTGCTCTTGCATTAAATCTTTCCTCACTAAGCAGGACACCTTTCACGTTTTCATTGTGGTTGTTGCACTTTAAATTATATCAGAAAGCTATTTTCAGCAGTGATGGACAAAATTAAGATGTTCATAAACAACAGTGTGACTGTAAAACTTTCTCAGCAGAGTAATTAGAACCACAGATTAAATCAGCTCTATTATTTCTAATATGTATTTTATTCAATAACCAACCCTAGATGTAGGATCTGGGTTTTTTAGACAAAGCCCAATATCATCACAGGAAAAAAAAAGCCGAAGAAAGGACTGCTTCTGTGTAACTCTGAAGTTCTTTGGGTTTTGACCTTCAGCTGCAGCCAATATTTACTATTTCTTTACAAGATCATGTTTTAAATAATGTTGAATGCACCTGTGGAAATTGAATGCTGTTTTTTAATGTAGACTGTATTAGTATAGTGACTGAATGGAGATTGACGAGAAAAAGGTTAAGAAAAATTGTGGCCAAGCTAAAATTTATAAAGCAAGCTCTTAGCCCAGAGTGTTTTTCAAGTTATTTTCAAATGGTAATTTGCTTTATCCAAACCAAACTCATACAGTGTAAGTAAGTGATTATTTGCATGACTGACAATCATTTCAGTGCCTGCAGTCTTTTTAAAATGCATAATTTTGCTGAGATGTTGGGAAAATATTTTAAAATTCTGAAGGCAAAACAACCAGGGTGATTTTTTTTTTTTCTTTGACCTCTTTTATTTTGTGTGTGAGCGTCTCAGGGTGTGTTTGTATCTGAAACATAATCTTTGTTTGGATTTGGGAGAGAGGTGATCTACGAAATTATCCTCGTGCATGTGATGGCGATCTTTTTAAGATTATTCTAGATTAATATTGCAATTGTAGGGCAAAATAAAATATATCTGACCCTCGATCAAAACCAGTATAATGAAGGAGCATGTCACATGAGTTAATCCTGTAACATATCTACCTTTTAATGTAATTACTGTAGGTGATGGGTACACAAACGAGCACAAGCAGCGTAGTAACTGATCCCTTAAGAGTGAAGGTACAATGATGAAGGATACCCTAGGAAATACTTGTGAATACTGTTAGAGGTACCATTATACGTGTGTGTAACGTGTATTTAAATATTTCAGACGGGCATCTAATTACTGCTTTTCTACTTTTGAGAGGAAGTTATCGATGCTTTTTTATAGAGATTCTACTTTTTAATAAATATTTGTCTTAAGGGCACATATTGGTGTTCCCAGAGCAAACAACCAGACTGTGGTCCTTATCTGACAATGAGAAGAGATGAAAGGATTTGAGGATTTAGCAGAGTAAGAAATTTACTGACCTAATCCTCCTGTTTTCTGGTTCTGACGACTAGCTTCCATATTGCATCCTGTGGTGCTACAGCTACTCTGTATATACTCACCCTCTGTCATTTCTGACTTGGAATTCTCCTCTTCATACATTCTGATGAAGTGTATTATGTAGAAATACATAATTTCTACCGAGTACTTCTAAGCTTGGAGACAAAAACCCCTCCAAGTTAAGGCTGTCACTTCATAGTGCATAGGTATTGCAAGGGCTGTAGACCAGTAGCTGATCTTATGTGCCATATGTGCTGCGTATCAGACTGGGGTTTTATAACACAATGAATTAAATACATTGTAACTCAGACTTATATTGTCATTGGCTTAATTTCAGTATCTTTTCTATTGTAATGTAAACAAAATCCTAAATGTTACTTTCTTTTTCTATACAGTCAATAGACTCTCTTTTGATATAGTCTGTTTCCACTTTTGCACTGCAAAGCTATGGTTCAGGAAGAAAATCCCCCTTCTACTGATGTTGTCTTTGGTACTTGCATCTCCATATGCCAGCAGACCCCACTGGAGCACCTCTGCACGGTCTCGTTGATATTGTGTACGAGTTCTTTTGGTCCATCTGCATCCGTACTATCTGTGGCAGTCGGCAAAGTGGGGTCAGATTAGGTACTCCTTGGAATTCATTTCAACGAAAATCGTAATATAGATTTCGGTTATTACTATTCCTCTGATTGTAATATATCTTTATTATTATCATGATGTGGTAGAAAAGGAAGAAGTTTTTATAAGCAACAATGAAGTAACATTCCTAAGAGCTCAAAATGCACATTGGACTAAGGTGGAATAATATAAAAGAAACATGAGAGGATGAGGATTACAGCAGAAAATAAAAATAGCTTCTTTTAAGTGGAACTTGTTAGTGAGTATCTTGTACTATCTGCATTAACACATTTTGAAGTAGAATTAAAGATTTTAGACTGTTGTTTCTTCATTTGCTTTTATAACTTAGTACAGTTAGCAGGATATTTTCAACCATTTGATTTTATATTTTTTTAGTTATAGTGTGAGAGAGGCAGAATTTGCCAATTTAGAGAGTACTTTAGGGCCAGTCAAGGGAGTTCCTGACTAAAGCAGAAGTATTTAAAAGACGTTGACAGTATCTCCTGTACAGGAACGTGACTGTCACGTGTGGGGGAGCCTGTTTTGGGGAAATAAAAAAAAAAAAAATTGCATCACTTGGACCAGGCTTGCAGGGCTGAACTTTCAGACCTCTGTTTAGATAACTAAGAGGCTCCTCCTTCCTCTGCAGTCTTAACGCTATATCATAGCTTTGCTGTGCTGGAAAAATACAGTTGTCACCAAGCAAGGAGAGGCTTGAATCCACAAGAGCCCAAAGCTATAGATGGGCGCTGGGGACGTGTCTACGTTGCACAGAGAGATGCTCAGCAGCGGTACCCAAGTGAGCTCTAGTGAACCGTCTTGCGTACGGGAAGCAGTATACCTTAGAAGAGCAGTTTTTGGCTAATTAGCCTTCCAGTGAAATAGCATAGATTAGCTTAGGTGGAGTACTATGCTAATGATAGCGATTCTGGTACTGAGGCTAGCGACCGCCTTTGGTGGTGGCTCGGGCATCTCCGTGGTGCGCCGTGCTCTCTCTGGTAGGCATAGCCTCCCTGCCATCACGGGTTATGGGTAGTTAGCATAATTAGCAAATGCCAATAGACTGCTCCTACCTTGGGGCTTGCTGCTGAAGAACTGGGTGATGGAAATTGCTCCCCTGAATGTCTTTGCTCCTCACCTGCCGCAAGCAGGTTTTGGGGGTTGGCGTTGGCACGCGAAGAGTTACGCGACAAGCACGAGGGATGCTCTCAAGATCTGGGACACAGCACCTATGGGGAGGAAAGTGCAGTACTGGCTTAAAAGGGGCATAAAATGGGAGTCTTTCAGTTCCGGAGTCTGCAGCAGCGGGTCGGTTACCTTCTGCGTCGCTGGGCTAAGGGCTAACTGCAGGTAGCTGCACCTACAGCAAGGGGTTGGGTGGTTGAATGAAGGGTGCCTCAAGCGTCCTTCCACACGTGCATCGTGTGCCGCCGGGGAGGCTGGGGGCGATGGAGGAGTTTCCATTCTCTCTCCGGATCGTGGACAAGTAGCTCTTGCCCCAGCCTGGTCTTCCAGGCAGAAAGCGCCTGTTTTATCCCCAAAATATCCCCAGAATTCTCCAGCGGCAGCAGACTGAGAGTGCCCTCCCAGAGGAGGGCCCAGCTGAACAGTCTGCTGGGATGTATTCGTTTTGCAAAACTTTCTGAAAACTAATTTCTTTTTATCTATTGAGGGACAAAAATAGTTTTACTGACTCTCTTTTATCTGTTGTATAGGTATTCCACTAAACGCTATCATAATAACCATTTAGTCTCACAATAGCTCACCAGGATACTTAAGCAGAATTCTCTGTGCAACCTAGTTTTTTATTATGTTGGGTACTGCTCATGTTGCATACAACACATTCCCATAAAACTTGCATTTTGTATTTACAGAGAAATTTCTCTGGAGAGTTAAGGTCTTGTAAAACATTCTTGTTCTACAGCATGAACGAATTATTATACTCTGGGGCATTAAAAGTGAAGTGTACTGAAGAAAAGAATTTTTTCATTAAAATGCAGTTTATATTGATAAAACAGATTACTAGCATTTGATGAAATGTGAAACTTGGATCTACCCATATCGCTAAATCGCCAGTAGGTTTGTTTTGGCAAGAAGAATAGTATGTAATGTATATCAGGACCAATCATTATACAGTACCTGTTAGTTTTGTATTAGATTAAATTGTCTTTCACTAAAGTACTTGGAAAAAAAACCCTACTCTAGCTGTATCTTGAAGTAGCAGAATGTGGTAACCAAGAATATTAGAAAATAAAAGCTGTCGTGTTATCAGTTTTGGCACAGTCATTTATCAATCAGTATTTTAAACATTGACAAGTGGTAATTTAATAGGGAATGACCCTGTTGGCAGGAAGTTCTAATGACAGATGATGCAAACTCATTTATCACTATGGGGCTGTGCTGGCTTCTTACCTTTCTCAGTATCACAGCTCATATTTTCCAAGTCTGGGATGTGAGAAGCCACAAAGGGCAAAACCTGTGGCATCGAGCCTATAACCACTCCCATCTAATCTGATTAACCCCTTAGCTGCAAATTTCTCTGCAGTATAGCTGGGAAGATGTAAAAGTTCTCATACTGATTTAAATACCATTTGATTTTTAAGTAGGGTTTGCCGTAATACTTGTAAGCATTTCCCATAACCGTTTTTTTAGAAACGTTCAAGTTGTGTCACTCTGAATACAAAGTTGAGACACGCTGGTACTTGGCTTTCATAAACAAACCACATTCTAATAATTAATAGCACATTTCATTAGCAGGCATTAAAAATATTGCACGCTGTGCCCTATACAGTGGGCAGCTATTATTATTATTATGATCATTACTACTCGAGAAGGAAATTGATGCATTCAGAGGTTTAATTGATTCGTGCATATTCATGTGGGAAGTCAGTGGTAGAGTCACGACTGGACTGGATTATTATGCACTTCCATGCATAATAATGTCTCTGCAACTTGTAAAGAGAATAGACTACCTTGCCGTAATAAGTGTGGGCATTTGAAGTTGAGGGATATCATGGGAGAGGAGATGAAAATGACACCTTCATCAGCAACTGGTATGGATGGCGCTTTTAATTCTCCTGGGATTAGTCTATCTGTAATACAGGAATTCAACCGTACTTGGAATAAAAACAATAATACATTTTTACTTCAATTTCCACAATAGCGAAAGTTTTCATCGATTTGGTATGATTTTATGTTACCTTTTGTCAAGCATAATAAATGCAAGCCCTGCTTTGGGCTTTCTCCGCCTTCCTACCCTAGTTCTCCGTCTGTTCTTTTTCTTTTCCTTTCACAACAGAGTCTTTCTCCTCAAGGCTGGGATCATGTTAAATATCGTCCCCGTGCAGGATGATTCAGACGTGAAATACTTTCAGAGTTTGCATCAAATTGTTGTAATAAGAATCAGTGAAGTTTGAATTAATTGGTTAAATTGTCGTGGCAGACTGTAAGCTGGTTGGGGATTTTTTTTTCCCCTTCTATTCAAAGTGGACAAAGGCTATTGATTAATGGTAGGATCCTGCAAAGTGCTAAATACCCTCATTTTCACTGCAGTCGATGGGAGCTGAGGGCGCTTGGCACTCGGCGTGAGTACAACGTTAACATGGGTGGAAGGAGGTGGCACACGAAAGTAGATGCTGGGTATCGAGTGGTGCGGCTGTGTCCAGTTCGGTTCCAATCCATATGAAGGTATGGACTTCAATCCTTCGCATGTGTGAAAGATGGTTTTTATAGACAAGGCTGTCCCTGCTGAATTTTGCATTTCAAAATACCGCCCTTCAACGTTTGAACAATTCCATATTTTTTTATTATGAAATTCATGAATATTACATAGAAGTCGAGGTGGATTTTTTTGTTTTTCTTTAAAGTGATTTCATGCTTACAGAATTGTAACAGAGAGGGAAGCAGTCATGTTGGGCATATTATTTCTCAGTTGCTACATGAGGCAGTGACAGAACCTTTTTGCTTAAATATTCTGGGCATTCCTTGTTGTAATATAATGGAAAAAAAAAGTAGGTGATGTGCTAAAAATTGCAGAAAAGATAAGCAATAGGAAGGGATATCAGAGTTCTTAGAAATTCTTCACTGAGAATACAAAATGTTTTCAGAAATCATTTTTAGGAGAGTGAAAGACTCTCTGTTACTGGTCGTGGGGAATGGCAATACCTTTAGAAAAAGCCATGCTTCGTCTTGAATGCAATATTAGTTTGGGGATAGGGGGGACGAAACCCCAAAACAGCCAAGCCCCAAAAGAGCGGGCCCTTTAAAAGAATGGTGGAATAGATAGCCTTGCAAATTGTTATTAAATTTGAAACTAAAACTTTAAGTGGGTTGGATCTGCTTCGAGCACTGTTGTGTGCTAGATTGCCAACAACCAGTTCAAGTTGAAGTGAGAGGTACCATTAGATGGAAGTGTCAGTGGAGAAGATACTAAGATGTTCTGTAGGAATTTCAGAGAATAAAGAATAAGAGAACAAAATTACATGATGGAAAACATAAAATCACAGTTTTAAGTTTGAAGAGAAAACTTGATACATAGCTCTCCAGTCCTATGGAGATGACCTTTATGTAATGTGTAAGAAAAACTTAATACAGATGTTTTATTTATACATAACCAAATGGGATGAAGTTAAATGATATCTAATTTTGCCAAATCACCGATAATTTCTTTGTTGCACAAGGAGTGTTTTAATCTGTTTAGTTTTTTTCTTTTTTGCTTTTGCTTTTGCAAATATTTAATATTTTATATTTTGGACATTCCCCATGCTCAGTTGTGACTCCCAGATGAAATAATCCTCCTCTTCTTCCCTTTAATAATTCAAATAGCATACATATAAAAATATGAAAATCCCAACGTAAACGTACCAGAAATGCTTTTAAGGTAGCTGTTCAGCTTTACTATTGAAAAGATGCGTGTCTAAATAGTAATGAGGGTTCATCAGAGTTTTGAGCTTACGAGCACCAAGTAGTAGGGATGCTAGCTGAAGAGCTTATGGGAGAGCCAAGTCTAGGAACACTTTGCCACCTACTTTTCCTCAAGTATGTATGAGAAAAGATCTTTGGATTGTATCACCTTTTTTACCAGTGGGGCATTTTGCGTGTTGAGAAATCCGTATTCGCAGCAAAGGGGTTTCGATATTGTATAACAAGATATTATTAAGTTCCGTCTGTTTTTCAAGCAATGTTACAGGCACTAACAATAGCCAGGAAGAATGAATTGGCTATTAAGTTGATTCAGCCAACCTGTGATTAATTTTAGAGTGGATTCCTCATAAAACTGTGCTGGTTTCCTATCGGATGACTCCTAAGTGTAGTCCTCGGGTCAGGCTTGCAGAAAACTAAAGACTTCGTCCATCTTTGGCCTATTTTATGTATTTCCTGCCCTCTTATAATCTTGGGACGCATCAGCAGACCACGTTGTCTCTATTTTCGTTAATGCCCAACTAGCTGTGGCCCTAATGGTATGTAATGTCTCACCATCAGACCAGAGCCCTCATCTTTCCACTTGTCCTCCCTTGTCAGCTCTTTTCAGTTTACTGCTGGGTCTAGAAACCACAGGTGTCTTAGTGCTGGTTTTGCACCAGCTGAAGAGACTGATTTAATTTCTCCAGGACAGATTTGATTTTAGGTATGTCCCCCCCGTCTCTGCCAGAATACTCATCATGGGTGCTCGGCAGCGGGTTTACATGTCTTCATTTCTATGACGTTGCTTCTCAGAAAAAAAGCCAAAACTATTCACAGCCAGGTTGTCCTTTAAAGAGTCTAAGCATTTTTGTTCTCCAGCTAACGTTTCTCATAGATGTTAAATAAAGAAGCAAGCAGATCTTCCTTCCCTTGGTCACTTTTGTGTGCTAAATGGTGGACTAGTCTATATGGCCGTGTAGGTAAACACAGAACGTAAAGAACATGCAGACATGAAGTCAACTTGCTGCTCCAGATGCACCAACCAGCAGTATAGCTGCACCACACCAACTGAAAAAAAGCTTATGTGATTCTCAAACACAATAGAAAAGATATTTTTTTAAATACACAGATCGGTGCGTCTATGTAAAGCACTGAAAAATTTTGTGGTGTTCTGGTCACCCATGTTCAAAAAGATTAATTTAAACTGTGAAACAGGTATAGAGAATTGCTGCTAGGGTGATTAGGAGAATCTGTATTATGAGAGCAGATTAAAAGAGTATGGTTCACTTGTCCTAGCAAAATAAAGGTTGAGAAGGGGATATATGTTAATCTTTATAAATACAGTCAGAGGATAAAAGCCATGAAAGAGGAGGAATTATTTAAGTTCCAGGATAATCCTTATAACATCCACTAGGTATAAATTGGTCATTATTAAATGACTCAGATGGGAAATGAAAAAAAAAAAAAAAAAAAGGGTGTGTAGGGAGGTGGTTTGTTTTGGTTTTTTGTTTGGTGCCTTTTTGTTTTTCTGAGAGCCATTTAGTTTTGAAATGACTGTTGAAACACTATTGAAATGTAAGAGGAATTTGATAAATTCATAGAATAGTTGGTTAAACAATATAGGAGTAGTGCTAGGCAGTTGCAGACGTTTGCATTGATGATATCCCCAAAATGAAGGTGAAAAGAGATGGACTATGAGATGGTAGCATACTGACTTCAATCTTGAGACCTGAACTGCTCCGTGAAGGAGATAATTTATTTCTAGTGTCTATAAAAGACGCAACGAAAGACCAGACTGTTCTATGTACTGCGCACAGGGTTTATCTTGTATTTCATTAATCAGATGTTTCATAGAGGAGCGGTGTCCTGCAAGGTATGTCGTGCTCATACGTTCAACCTCTCATCGTATTTGGGATCAGAAGGAATTTTCATTAGCCAGACTCATAATGACCGTGGTGGGAAGGGAAAAAAAAATGAGGAGAATATTTTTGCCTCTACCTATGTACTGGGATCATCTGGACGTTTTAGTGTTTATGAAGAAAGCCACGTCACAGCCAGCGTGTTTGGTCCCTCCTCTCCTCTTCGTTGCCGCACTGGAGTTGTTGGGGCATCAGTCTTGGACTTTGTTGTTTTGTGGTAGCCTGAGCATCCCTCAGAAGACAACGCAAACTGAAGCGGTACCAAGGGTTGACAACCACAGTGCTTGGGGAAAGCAGCGGGTGGTACGTGTGTCGGCAAGAACCGTCTTCAGGCAAAACGTCTGAGTATCGCGGCTTTGGAAGCATCCTTCTCGATTTTGCCTCAGTTTACTTTTGCTCAGTGAAGCATTCGGATAAAATTCTGCTGTTGAGCTCATTGGAGTCAGAATGAGTTTATTTTAACTTTCCTATTTTGATGAGTCTGTATGGCTCTTTCATATTCATCCTTGTGTAGCGTAGTTTAATACTAAAATTGCCTCAATCTGCGCTAGAAGCAAATGAATCACAGAAAGAAGAACTTTTTATGCAGTAATTCCTTTCTGTGGCTGAAATTTTATCTGTCCTTCCCCAAACT
The DNA here is from genome assembly GCF_947461875.1 of Haliaeetus albicilla. Lineage (NCBI taxonomy): Eukaryota > Metazoa > Chordata > Aves > Accipitriformes > Accipitridae > Haliaeetus > Haliaeetus albicilla. The sequence continues at coordinate 5,029,700 of NC_091486.1, forward strand.
TCATCGCAGGTCTTTTGGTTTCGGAGTTCACTTATGTTATCTGCCATCTGATTTTAAATTACCGACCTTGAATTATGTGACTATATATGCAAGAGGGAGGATTTGACCCTTTTTGGGTGCCTAAACTGTCTTCCTTTTGTTGCCAATAAAAGGAGGGATTATCTGTCAGGATTTCTGGTAACCTAGTCACAAAAAAAAATTAAAAAATAATAATAAAAAGGGCAGTAGCAGGTAAAAAAAAAAAAATCTTTTTTTTTCCTCTAGTGAAACCCTGTATGATATCTATAAAGTTGCCCAATATTTATGACCTTAAAACTGTATATCTTTGGTTCTGAAAGCAGCTGCGCTCTTTTCCGAGGTACTCGGTGCTGAACTTCTCGGCTCATCTATACGTTAGCGACTTATTATTCTGCGAGCGTCACTTCATTTGGGCTAGCAATAAGTCCTGTTCAGTCATTGTGCTGCAGAGGAATGTTTAAAGCTGCAATGTGCATTGGAGTCTGTTTGTTTGCAGCAGATGATTTGCCTAAGCTTTGATGCGCAGTCACTTTCTGACATTTGTGTATTTCAGCAGTGAACAATGTAAACTCATTTTCTGAGCACTTTGATTACTTGCACATAGCAGTGCCCATGGCATGTGACAGAGAAGAGCACTCTATCCACTAATCAGATAGATATGCTTCAAGCGTATTTACACAAAATAATGAAAACAGCTGTTAGATACCTTTAAACTTGAGTGTGTTTTGTTATTAATCTACTAGCCCGTACACATGACACTATAATTCTTCGCTCACTCAAGTTGCCTTTAATGACACAGTAATAAAACGGAGAGGGATGAAAGTAATGGAATTGTAGAATGTAATGCCTCAATTGTTCTACAGTGTCTTCCTTTTTGCCAAAATAAACCACAATTAGGTCCATATGGTGTTTTGAAGTTTTCAAGCAATGACCCTAATAAAAAGTAATGAATTTCTGACAAAAGAAAGCATGGTGCTCTTTTAAGCAGATATCTTCGCTATTGATCTAGTTATGATTGCAGACTGATATGCTAATAGAAGAAGAAAGGTTCAACGTGCCTGGTACAAGCACTTTCATTTGTGGTTTATTTTATTCTTATGAAATTCAGATTGAAAAGGTAGAAACATGTTGTAATCCATCAGTTATGACTCCCTTTTAAAAGACCTACTATAAAGAAAACAAACGGGTTTTTCCTGAGAAAAATGGAGTTTGGAAAGCATTTGTTAGCTTGAAATTGTTAACTAGGAGCATGCCTTGCAATGACGAAGACGCTTTGTTTGGCTATATGAAATTTCACCTGAGCACTTTATTCTCTTCAGAGGTCCAAGCTCCGTTATTGACTTTACTCTCTTTTAACCTTTTCATGGGGGAATTGGGGTGATACTCCTCTTCATCTAGAAAATCAAACTGTCCATGGAGCAGTTGTTAGGTAAGTACAGCTACTCAAATGCAGCGACTAGGGAGGACGTGCAGCTCGTCCTCCTATATAGTACATAGCTATGGGCAACCGTTAAAAAAAGTATGTTGTGTCAGTATTATTCCAATGCAGTAATAATGATACCTGAAGTATGGGTAATCTAGTCTTAATAAAGAGAGGAGAAGGCAGGTTCTGGAAACAGATACCAGGGGAAGGAGAAAATAAATGGCTGATTTGATGAACCTTCACTGCTAGTGGTTGAATGAATGTTCATTATGCGCAGTCCTAAATGACTGAACTGAAAAGCATCTGCTAGATAATGTATATTATTGGCATTATTTTACTCCAAGTGGTGTAGTTAATGTCGAGCAAGGCCTATAGTCTTGTAACATGAATCTATTCAGAGCATCCTTTCAGGAAAATCTACCTTCTCTACCTTTGATCACTGCTAGAAACTGTCTCTGAGCGGCTCCTTCACTGGTAAATTAGGAGTCCATTTATTTAATGGGCTAATTTCTCTGTTGCCTGTTCTCTAACTATTGAGCTGCCTTTCAGACTTCCCACTCGAGTCTTTAGTGCTGCACCTTTGGAAAATAACCCAATTTGGGCTTCAGTGACCCTTACCATTTTTCATTTATGTTTGCTACCTTCTACATTGGTAATTTCTCCATCTCCTTATGTATCACATACTTGTGTGTGGTTACTTTATTCATCTTAATAGAAAGGAGTCTTGTTCATGGGTAGAACTTTATCCTCAACAATGTATCTTACTTTTACAAGCAAGGTAGATGAATTGCTATTTATTCCACCACTTTTCTTCTTTCTGAAAACATACTCGTTTCTAATTTCTCACCTTCTTGTACTGGATGCCTCAATGAGATGTGAATGATTAATTTGTTTTATTGCAACCACGGTTAATAGGAATTGACTGGTGCTCAGGAGCTGAGACTTGCCTTCTGGAGGAGGGCATGGGCTGCAGGAGAAACTAATCTCGCTTCAGATTATAAAATTTGGATTATTTATGTTACTTCGAGTTCTAGTAAGAGGAACATAAAAGTGAAAATCCCCACCTTAATTCCTGTGATTAAAATATGGGAATTGATTTTTCTTGCCTCAATTTTCAGCTTTAAGAAATAGTCTTATGCTGTGAAATAGAGTGTCAAATTTTAGACTGGTTTTAAATTATATTAAAAAAATCCATCAAGCTTAAGTAGCCTAGGATGTGAATGTGTTTAAAATATGCTGGTTTCTACAGCCAGCTGTAGGTGAGAAAGGTTGGGCTTTTCACCCAAACTGAGCAGGTTCTCCCAAGAAGCTGGATAAGAGCAACAGGATTTGGTGTGGCTCCTCATGCTTTGGTGCTTGTATTAAACTTCCCTCCTATATCATAAATAATAACAAATATGCTGAAACATTTTTAATACTGAAAAAGGGTCTTAAAGCTCAGAAGAAGCGTGGGAGCCTTCAAAAGCTTAACTAAGTCCTTTAGCCCCTGGTTTTATTCATTAAAATATAAGGACCTAATTCTGCAAGGTCGTCCTCTCTTGAGAAGTCTAAATACCATCAGGAGACTTCAGAAATTCTGGCTTATTTTTTATACAGCTCAGTTGAAATTATTTGAGATTTCGAGGTACTTTGAAGTTTTTGGTATACCTGCAAAGGCTTCTGTAAACTTACCTTAGTACCTTTTGAAATCTGAAGTTTTAACCATTTGTGATGTTCCAGGTTTTGGTCGTTAGTCTGGAAAAGCGATCATGCTGGCCGCTGCTGATTGTGTATTTAATTTATTTGATAAAAGTACCCAAAATATTTTCATTTCCATGTTACCAGTACTTTCACTTGCATTGTGATAGCATCTGGTGCATCCTGTGACTTTCCCACACATGAAAATAAGGCAGTCGGTATTAAGAAGCATTAGTGCCCCAAAAAGATAATAATACAAGGTTTCTGATGCTTAATATAATGTGCTTGAGTACATATGGACAGTTCTATAGATGATTAACTACAGTCATGTAGACTTTCTCAGACTGCGTGTGTGTTTGCAAGACTAGCTCCTCAATGAACAGTAATTCTTATTACAGAGCTGTTAGTAGTGGGCCGAATTATTGCATTATAGATCTCATGTAAAATCAGGTCTTGACAAAGGGAAAACAATTTTCATGCAAAACCCAAAAGTTTTCTATTTTTTGATCTGCTGATATATATAGGGAGAAATGTACCATGACTTTAATTTCTTTTTTTTAATGCACTCTAGCTCCTTTAAGAACAATGTCCATTACTGTGTAATGATCAGAGATGGTGATTTTTAGCAGTAGATTGAGGGGACAAGTTTAAGAAAACATTTATTGTACTGTGTTTTGGAAACACAAGCTAGTTGTAGAGGTTACGTTCAAAATAGCAGGAACTAGTACGGCAGCATTTTAGTAAATTAGGATATAAACAAACATCTGTTGCAGGAATGTAGAAATGACATCATAAAGAATGTATGCAAAAACTTAATTGAAAAAGAATGATGCAGAATTGCAGCATGACTTTAAGTCTAAATTGATTTTTGCCTTCAGAGTGAAAGTGGGATTTTTGTGCAACATTCCAATACTATAAAGTATTTAAAATGTAATGTCCTATTAATGTACCTAAAATGTAGACTCTGGGTCACCCAATAAGAATAGTAGTTACAGTAATACAGTATATGTAATATGCAATTATCTTGACAATAGTTTTATTTTTTCAACAATTTTGTCATAAAAGAGCAGTAAGATACAATGAATTTGATTCATTTTGTGTGTGTGAATCATTTAATAGGCCATTACATCTACTATATTAGACTCCATTCTCCTTTCAGAGCTTTTCATTATAAGGCTGTCTTTAATGGAAAGAAGTTTAACCTTCCCTCCCAGATAGATTGAACCCCATAACAGTGTAAACATTCTCATTATAAAATAAAATCCCCTTCCCCAAGGGCAGCACTATAATTATGTTGCAGAGTGTTGTACAAATGTTTCTCTTAAAAAATGTTGTCTCGTTCTTGTCCTCAAGTTTTTATCATTTTCATTTATGAAGAGAATCAATAATACTTTTAAATTGTAATTTAATAAAATAAATATGATCTGATTATTTTTTAATTTTTTGAAGTTATTTTAATCAAGTTTGAGAAGAAGTCATCAGTAAAATTGCTGTTGATTTATAAATAGGATAATTAGAGGCTTTCCTCCTAAGTACTGTTCACTGGCATTGTGGCTGTTTTTATTGCCTAGTCAAACCTCTTCATTCAATTTTAAAATTGCCTTTTGAATGAACTGCGCTATGAGCTTGCCAAATAGTGTCACCGTTAATACCTTACCTCCTCTATTTCATTGTCCGGTTTGTAAATGCACAATAAATTGTTTGATAAGGAGGTCAATGAGGTTGTACTAGTTTTTAAGTGAATTATGGCCACACGTTTCAGATTATGTCACGCTCTTAGTGTAGTGCTGTGCTTAAAAGGTGGTGAGACAGTGCGTGGTAGATCGTTCGGTATGGTTGCTCAAGGACTAGACGCAAATCAAGAAGAGCGGGTTCTCCACCGATCTTTATAGAGAGAATAGACGACAAAAGCGCGCCTTATTAATCCAATTTACAATTCTGTAGCGTGTCCCTTAGTCTAATTAAGGAAACTCTCAAGAGCAGGTACACACCGCACGCTCCACGAGGATGGGTTAGGGCGAAGACGTTTGCAGGCAGGAGAGCGTTTCACCGCTTTGGCTACGGAAAAGCTGGCAGTAGTATTCCTGGAAGGTCCTCAAGCTTCTCCCACCACCGTGCTGGACGGTCATCTCTCATATCTCCTGAGATGTGGGGCGGGAATTGGGTTCTTCTGTACGTATAACTGATTTTGGAGAACCGCGCTGGATTGGTGTCACCATTCCAGCGGTTTCCCCGTGCCGGTGCGTCGCCTTCGCCCAACCCTCCTGGGCTTCGAGAGCTCGTCCGCAGACGAGGCCGTGGCTTCCATCCAAGCCCGCCTTCCCCCCGCGCGCAGCGCGCGGGCGGTTTTGAAATAGAAATGTAAAAGGCGAAAGTAAGAAACTTTGTGCTTGTTGAGTCTAAAAGAAAGTCTGTTTGTGTGTGTCTCTCCCTTTGTAACAGAAGGAATGTTTCTTATGTTTCTGTCTTCAGACAGTTGGCACACATTTCATCTCAGCAGCTGCTTTCTCTTAAAGTGCAGTAGAGTGTAGGACTGTAGTGACACTAGCATTAATACTTCACATTCTGCTATCATATGCTGTCACTGTGAAATATGGATCTAGGTTACATGTGTTTGCAGACTTTGTACTGCTGAATTATGAAAGCTGACTCCGTTGGAGGATTGTGTTGTATTCAGAGACTGTGAACTGAACAATAAATGAATGCAGGCAGAGACTTGCAGTCATAAGCAGTATCCTCCTTTTTGGCCTAATTGAGACAATAGCTTTAAAATGTAGAATTGCCAAATAAAACTCCGCTGTTGACTTAGGTAAATATGTTTAGTAGGCATCTAAATATGTCTCTCATGGGCACCTTTTAGTTGTTATCCTCAACATTGTTTAAATATTATTTTTAAATCCCATTCTTCCGAATGGTATGAATTACTGCAGATGAAGAAAATTTATTACAAAGAGCAACAGTACTACTGCTGTCTGACAAAATAATTTTTTGGGAACAATTAGTTATTTTGTTACCAAGAATTAGTGTGTACCCGTAAATAGAACTCTGCAATCTTTTCATGCACCTGGATGGCTATCAGAGGGGTGAAGAGCCACGCTTTCTTTATTTCTAGAGGTACAAAGTTAATACAGATGTAAGTATCAGCAAAGATGTCAAGAATCATCGGGTTTACACCATAATGCACAGTACCCGTGCGTTGCACGTGGGTGCGTAGGGGATCCGGTCCTGGCCCCGCTGAAGTCACCTGGGGCTGCGTCGGCACATCATGGGGAGCTGCGGCACTGGGAAACTAAAGGGTAAGCAAAGCTGCTGGAAAGGAATATTTGGAATTACTCTGAAATGAATGCTCAGCGTAAGGGGATACTGGGGTATCTGCAAGCAGATCTTAATACAAGCTCATGTACATAATTTTCTTGCGCTGAAAATGTTAATCGGTGTATTGGTTAAAGTCAGATTTGCTTGGTGCCTGAAGTTCTGCCAGTAAATGATTTGATTTCTTAAAAGAGCAGTCTTTAGGTATCTGTAACTCCAGTGATAGTGTCAGTGCTGTGTCCACACACTGACAAGTGAAGTTGATTTTCTGCATGCAACCACTGAGGATCAGAAAGCAAGCCTAGGTGCAGAAAGTTGGGGTCCAATGTAGTAACCTCCATTCATTTTCAGTTTTTACCTTTGAATATCAACGTCTGTACAGGCACAGAGTGAGTAAACAAAACACACACGTTTGGTAGCATTAAGTGATATTGCTGGTAAATGGGCTTTAAACCACACCTCTTTAGGAGCTTCCAACTGGCAGAAAACCATAATCAGCATGCTTACTGTGAACGGTCTAATGCTCAGAATAATGTTAGAATTGCTGTGGACAGTGTGGAAGAAATGTTTGGTCTTACTGAACTTGTCTGTGTATTTTATTGCTTAGCATGCATGGGGTTTGTGTCATATACATATGGAATTTTATGTGAAGTGGTTGCTGTCATGGCTCTTCCCGTGTTAATTTTGATGTTTCTTTTGTATCTGATACTTAAGTGGGAAGGTGGGGTTGTATCCTCTCTAACCAGTGCTGTTCCTGTGCATCAGGGCTTCCCATGACAACCTCTTCTACTGTCATCTCGTTCCCTGACTTCTTTTAAATTGCATCCAGGTTCACGTTAAGTTTAAATGTTCTCATCAAGAATTGTCCTAGACTAGAAACCATGCACTTCTAATTTTGTACTCTAACGGGACATTGTTCAGTTGATTGTAAAGAGGTGAAATACATAAACAATTTTAACAACAGAATTTAACCTGTTAATGAATCATGCTGGAGGTAATATCTACGTGCTCTCTCAGAGTCCTAGCTACGTGCGTAATAAATCAACGTGGTGCTTTTTAGGTGCGTACTCATTTTCTGTGCAGCAAGCAGCTGCATCATCAGTCTTTTCCTCTTTGCCTGTCTTCTCATAGCCGTCGAGTTTTTTATTCTGGGGCACAATATGTAGAAACTTCGCCATAATGAGGTTTATTTTTTTAATACAGCAAAAAAATACTAATAAATCTCAAATTTTCATTCATCTATATCTGCTTTTCTGTCAAAGTGAAGATCATTTTCCTGATCCTGACCAATCTGGGGCCTTTTCTGGACCAAAAGAATGAGGGTAATGTGTTGATGTTTTCATAAACAAGACCATTTTGTAGTTCATTGCTTTGTTAATCTTTGTAAAATATTCTTGTATTTGTCAAAGTATTTCTGTGCCATGTGACAGCAGAAACACCAGTAGAAACAGGATGAACAACATCATTTTTCTCAAGTGTCTGGAGTTTCTTTTACTGTATAGAATAGTGCGTAAATCTACTATTAAATTTATGGAAAATTCATGTTGGGTGGAGCATTGCACTGGCTAGAAGGTAGAATTCATGTACTCCATCTCTAATTGATGTGGTGTAATAGTTTAATTGCGTGGTCTTTAGAATACTAATCATAGCAGCATTCACCAACAAAACAAAATTGTCACTTTTCTGTGGGGACCATTTACAACAAAGCTAGCATAACTAGTCAGCATGCAAGAAAAAGACCTTTACGCTTAAGTTACATTATTTATCAGAGCTTTTCAGTGGGGAGAAGTTCTTTGTGTTTTAATACACTTATGCTATGTAATTCTGTGCATTTTATAGTATTAATTGGAGAAACCATTAAAGCGCTGTGGCAACCTGGAACATTTCTCTTGCATCTACCTACTGGTTAGCTGTTCCTCTGCCAGACTTTATGTCGTAACCTGTGTCTTTAGTCACCAGCCTTACAACAGGGCAGCACCAAGGATGTGGAGATGCTGCAAGTCATAGAGTTCCTCTGGCTGAGGATGGAGAGAAGCAGCAATAGCAAAGGGTAGCACGAGGGGATGAATGAGGAATTGAGTGAGATTGAAATCTCTGGAACTGTAGATGTTGGCGGGGATGGGTCCTCCGAGCTACCTACATGCTGGTATCATTTATTGTAACATATGCTACAAATATACCAGGAGACAGCAATATAGAGTTGGGATGCAGGAAACAAGAGCTTGCCTTGTGATGGAAACCAAGAGGGCTATTTGAATATTACCACAAAAAGATGCAGTTGTGGATTGTTCTACCTTTGAGATATTCTGGCAGTTTAAGATTTATGCTGCTGCTCTCTGCTTTCTGTTCCTGGCCCCTCGCAGGGTGATGGACCTCCCGTGTGTGACTGGGAGGCACTGGTCTCCATCAAGCCTCGTAAATGTAAAGATACTCAGTACCTTTTATCATCAGTAAGATCCTCAGAACTAATCTAGCATGCCGTTTTTCAGAGATTACTGTGTAATGCCCCAGAGACATGGTGAGCAAAGTTCTCAAGCCCCAAAGGACTGAACTATGAAACCACATTTCCAAATAGATTAAAAGTATTTGTCATCGGCTGATTTGCCATGAAAGGCTGAACAGAAGTCCTTTACACATGTGTGCTCATGCATGCGGATGTGTGCGCACACACACGCACACTTGAGCTTGTGGGAACCCAGTGTGCTTGGTTGTTTTATTTAATAATAATCGGGATTTTAACATTTGAAGCAGGACCTATTTCTGGAGCAGTCTGAGCCAAAGATTGAATTTCTGAGATGCTCTTGCAGTTTATTGTGTCCTTTTCCCCCTCATTAGTGTATCGTTGTTGTGGGAGAAGGTCCAAAACGATCTCAAATGCGTAGGCTTTTGAGATAATTCAAAAGAATTGAGCCATGCTGTCTGAGTCGGTACCAAAGTCAATTATTTAGGCAACTTTATCAGCAAAGTGTGTCAAAGGAAAGGAATCCCTCCGTTATTCCCCCATTGCCCTTCTGTTACACCAATTCACAAGGCAGCAACGTACGTGGTGTTTTGTGCTGTCCGTGGGAATCCTGGCCAAAAGGTTTATTAAAAACAAAACCAGGACACCCCCCCACAGACATTTTTCAACCCATGTTGGTGCTGCTCGGTCAGTGTCAAAAAGGCCGTCGTCTTTGGCTGGCACGTGTTCTGGTCCTACTTCAGATTACACCTGCTGTTAGATGGAACGGCACAGCTTCAACCAGGGGCGTTCACAAAGTGAGTCAGAATCACATCGTCTCATTCAAAGCTGGCTGGATATCCCATCATGCCTACCTTTTAATCAGATGATATTCCGATCACCGTTCCCATTCATTAATGATCAACACTCTTGCTTCAAGTTACACGTGTATTTCGTCTTCAAATAAAGGTCCGTGCTGTGGGCATTGCTGTGTCCAGTAAGGATTTACTTTTTTAACTTTAAAAAAATATAACCAGAAATTGTGACAATTATAACGCAGACCTAAAGGCCCTTTCCAGCACAACTGCGGTAAGTACTTTAAGCATATGAAAGTGTTTTAACTGTGACATGGATTCTTTAATTCTGAAAAATAAGCATCTGATTCTGATAGAGACCCCATTTTAATGACAAAGCCAGACAACTGAGTAGATGGCCTACTTCGTGAATTGCCTTAGTTGGGAAGCAAGTATGCCATAAATCTTGTAACCAAAATAATGGTATAATATTGAGCTGAATACAGAGATTTTTCTGTCTCATTTTTTAGACAGCTCGCAGAACTTTCTTTCCTTATGACTGTAATGTGTTCCCTGTAACGTAGTCTGGTGCAGAAGGCATAGACATCAACGTTTCGAAATGGTTTGTATGATCAACCATGCCTAATGGTTTGTGGACCAGATCTTCAGCTGGCTTAAAGGGCTGCGGTTCTGTGGAAGTCAATTATAGCATTTTATATCATCTGAGAATCTGATTTCTTCTTCTAGCCGTATAGACTTGATCAAACAGTATCTGTAGACTTAAAAATGGCAGATTTATTTCTCAGTTTCTGCAATGCCATGTGTTGATGTCATCAATATTATAGAAATAATCAAGGACAATTTTTTCCCCCCAGTAATGTGAAAGAAAAACTGGTGAATGACAGGTGTACAGGATAGTTTCAGAAGTAGTATTGAAACTTAACTTTGGTGAATGGCAAGTAGGACAAATGTGCAGTTATTATCTATTTAATTAAATGGTTCATAAGAGTCAAAGTGTTTTAAATACATCATAAAATAAAGGAGGTCAGGAACTTAAGAAACCTAGTAATTTAAATCAGTATTAAATAATAGGTAAATTAGGGTCTTCTTTTAAGGCACTCAGTCAAAACTTACAGGATTGTATCTCAAACATGAAAGAAGACTTGAAAAAGACCCAGCAGAATTTTTTTTTTTTTTTCCCCCACAAGGGCTGTGATTTCTGTTGCCCTGTGATGCATAAAGGACACCTGGAAAAAAGTTTTTGGTTTTGCAATACTTGTTTCTTGTTAGTGTTTTCTCTGCTTTTTTTAATCTTAAAGACTGTAAAATTTTTAAGCTATTCCCACCCAAACACACACACAGAAGATCAGCATGCATTAAAGCACGTTCATTTTCATCCCTTCCACTGTACTATAGAGGGTTATTGAGACAGAGAGGAAAATCTTTCATCTGACGTTCTTATTTAGTAGCTGGACAAGATCAACATTGGTTAATAAACTAAACCCAATGAAAACCTCAGTCAAAGAGCAGTTTTGCACTCTGTTGCTCAGTTTTCATGTTCTTTTTCCTTGTGATGATGTGATCATTTCACTCCAGTTCTCCAGTCACCATGCAGTCTCCTAGGACAGACAAGACCTGAATTTCTAATGTGAAGAAGCATGATACAAGCATGCTATACATTATAGAAAAGGAAAAAAAAAAAAGTAATCCCTTAGTGGATTTTTAATTTTCCATGCACCTTTAACTTTTAAAAGAAAGCTTTGGCCATTTGCAGATTAGAGTTTTCAATAGAAGCTGTATGGAGGTGTTGCTTTTAGATATTTAGATTATTTTGTTTTCTTTGTAGTATTCCAAATTCTTTTCCTCAATGACGTGCTGCTGCACTTCTTCTGATTTTCTTACATGCTGATGTGTGATCTACCCCTGGAACTACATTTGGAGGTGGAATGCCACTCTGTCCTTGTAGTAAAATGGTGTCTGAGTTTTTAAATATGTATGTAAACTGCTGTCTGCATCATCACAAGAAGAATGTTTCATAACTGGGTATATCAAAACTGGTTATAGAAAATGTCAGTGGTTAAAATCTCAGCAAATGATCAAGAGTAATGGCTTATGTACAGTTCCATTTTAAATCAGTGCTCCATTTTAAAAAATACAAACAGTGGAACGGGTGAGAAGAACAGCTAAAGAGAAACATATTCTTGAATACACAGTAGTAAGATGTTTGTCAATGGTATAGGTTTGAAACTTAAAAGAAGCTCATGTGTCTTCAGAGGGATTAAGTTTCAATATGTGTTGGCAGTGCTATTGTATTAGTGCAGTCGGTTACAACAAATTTATCCTGTGATGATATGTAACATAGAGAATCACCTTTTATCTCCCACTGAAAAGTATGCTACAGCTGAAGCATCAGCAGCTCTATGAATCCTGCTGGCATATTTGATACCTTTATGTTTGATTTCAGACTCGAAGAGTAGATGGAGGTATCTCTGGCAGCACTAACGGGTAACCTTCTTGCATGTTCAACAGAATGCGCATCTTGGCGTCTGTGCTACTCTATTTTCCTATACTTAAGTACATGGCAAATGTTTCGTTCATTCTGATCCACAAGAACCAGCCAGGAACGTGAACACACAATCTTTAGACACCATGAAAGCCCTGCAGAGGTCAATGCTCTCTCTGCTGTCAAGAGGCAGCTTGAGGGCCTGGCTGGATTGACGCTTCTGTGATCGTTATTCTCGTTTTCATCCAGGCAGGATGAGCAACATGCAGTTGATTTCCGAAATAGCTCTTCCCAAGCCAGACAGCCATGCAGCTGTGCGATGAGGTGGCCACCACAGCAGGACACAGTCAGTGAGCATTTTGCCCTTTGGCTCAGACCCTGCTCAGTGGTCCCCACGTTCATCGCTTCCAGGGCGTGGGGTTGGAATTGGAGTTATGGACATACGGTTAAATATTGGAGTGTGCAGAGGCTAATGGTTATTCTGGGTGCAACTCCTTTCCTCGAGATCTTCTTTCCATCAGCTCTCCTCCAAAACCCATCCGCAATTTGCAACTTCGTTCTCGTTTGTCAGAGCCAGGTCCAGCTTTATTGCTGGCTCTGTCTGCCGTCCCATCGTCTTGTTTCTGCCGCTCTACTCTTTGGAAATGTGGTTTCCTCTTTGAAAAGCACAGGAAAAAAATGGTGGAAACTAGAAACACGTCATTCATGGTGGAGGTGGAACAGGCTATCGCAGGAGTTGGGCTACTTCTAGTTCCTAATGCAAATCTTTGCCCTTTTTGGTGGAAGCAGCTCTTTCTTGAGAGTCCAGTTGAGGGGAGGAAGGGCTGGGGTTTGTTTTTTAGCCAGAGACCACATGCTAAAAGATCTTTTTAGAACCTCCAACAGGTGAATTTTATGGTGCCTTGTTAGTCTCTGTTAGATCGAGACATATAAATACATCAGTCCTGCTTTTTTCGGAAATGTAATGATAGGTATGGCTGCATATATTCTTGATTGGCATCACAAATGCAAGTTTATAAGGTCTGTTATTGCAAAAATATCTCGTGTCTGTTTTCCTTGTTAAAAATGCTAAAATAGTTTAAATAATTTCCAAATATTTTGTGTTCATTAGGAGACTCATACAGCCAAGCAAGAATGTGTTTTTCAAAAGCAGCTTTACTGAGTGTAGCTGAATTTCCATTTCTCATGTCTTGTGGTGACAATAGTAATGCAGAAGCATAAAGTATTTGGAGTAAAAATATTTTTAATAATACCTCATCTTAATCTTATGAACTATTCTGGACATAATCATCCAAAAAAAAGGAAATTAAGCACATTTATGAAAACAACATGGAACAAAGTTTTTTGAAATGTTTTCTGATGTAAATATTTGTCATAGTTGATGGAGATTTAATCAATCATGAATAAAGCTGCATGGAGAGAGGGATTCTGTTGGGGTTTTATACTCAAGTATCACAGTATGACATGAGGTGAATGCCTTCCTTTGGCACAAAGTGTATTTCCAAACTGGTTTGGCAACTCCTGAGAATATGTAGCAAAAGGAAAGCTATGCTGTTTTCTGAACTCACAACTACTTCTCAAATAAGCTGTAAAATTAAATACTACATATTCCAACCTAATTGTTTTCTTGACAGAGAAAATCAGTTGCTTCAGTCCAAGAGTATAGTTGCCCTATGTGGAGGAATTCAGGTTTGTTCCTACGAAGAGCAACAGATAGGCTTCACTTCAGGCAAATGGGAAGGAGCATCAACCTCTGCAAGTCAGCAACAGGGGGGAAAGAAGGGGTCAAAAGTGGCTGCAAAAATGAGTACTTGAGCAATACTTGGTGAATATAGTGCTATCTATAGAGAAACCCTCGCTGCTCTATGAACCCTTGGCTGCAGATTTAAAAATTCGAACTTGTGGAGGAGAAAGGGTTAAAAAGGATGAATATCTTTGCACCTTAATGGGAGAACTATTTCTGTAATAGTATCAAAGATAAACCAGTGTATTATGAACACTAAATGATAAAGGGTGATAATATGCCATTCTTGAGACTTCTTGGCTCTTACCTAACACATCAGAAAGTGATTGTTGAATTTTAAATAGCCGTACAAATGGATGACATAGAAATTTAACTTTGCTTTGACCTTATTCTAATTCACAAGATGACTGCAAAATGACTTTGTTACATCTGAATGTATGCTGGATGCTAAATCACTCCAGAGTATAAAATCTTTGTTTTGGCATAATGTTGATGCATAAACATTTGTACCCCATACTAACCCTATAAACATCACAATCCATCAGTACAATTACAAAAAAGATTGTTTGTTTTCACACTTAAAGCAGACATGAAATAGAGTGTCCTTAACTTAATCACCACCTTGATTTACCACATTTGCATATATTTGCATATTAATTGGACTACAGATTAAAATTGGTTTTGTAATTTTAATTAAGTGTCCACAAAGGTAAATGATTAGAACTGTTTAAAATACATTCTGACATAAATAGCAGTAAAAGCTTTTGTGATGATGTTTTTGTGGAATTACATTCAGAAAGTGGCCTTTTTATGATAGTAATTTTAATCTTAAATAGAATTATACAGTCAAACAGAACTGTGGATTCATAATCATTTTTTCAAGATTCATTTAATATTTTGCTGATTTGCAGCACTTGATGAAAATGTACTGTAGGTTTAGTTGATTGCAAAATTGGGCCTGTAGAGCTGATAAACAGAGGGTTTAAACCCTCAGTCTTTATATTCGCCTTACATATTTCAAATGTATTATGTATACATATGTAGACAAGGGCTTTTTTTTTTTTTTCAGTTGAGAAATATAAAAGCTGTCAGTAGTGGATGATCTATCGTTTTAAGATGTAATCACCTCCATTGACCATCTTCCTTCAGTCTAGATTGTGGAGCATGGGACATTTTAAAGCCTTTTCAATAAATCATTGCAGGTAATAGAGGAATCATTCTTGGTGTTGTCAAGGGAGAACGAGTCTTATAGGTAAAGATGTGCTGTCAGGATTGCTATCCTGAAGTCGGTGGATGTTGATAGTCTGGCCAATAATGTCTACTGGACCAAACGCTTTGTCAGACGAAACTTAATAAAAGCGTAGCATGTATTTGCAGTTAGAAGGGCTCTAGGAACTGGGTTCTTAATGCGCCTCTGAGCCTGCCTCTTCCTTTGTGGACCAATTTGTGTTTTCTCCGACCACTTAAAGAGTACCAGTAAGGACAGATTGTTAGCCTGGATTGTAAAAGTGACTTTTGCCTACCTAGTGAATTGGTAAAAGTGGTTTTGTTATGTTCCGTAACTTTTCAGTTGGTGAGCAGCAGGCATTCATTAGGCATGCATTAGACCATCTTTTAGTTATAAATAAAAGATCCAGTTTATGTTCTACAATATTACTTTATTGCTTTACTTACAAGAGAAAGTAGTAAAATAGCTGTTGGTTTTGGTTTGGGAGCAGATTTGGTGAGCATAGCTTGAAAAGAAATATTTAAATTCTGTAAAGTTAGTAGAATTTAACAGTATATCAGCTTTACCTACTTGCAAGAAAAGAAAAGGTTGGTGTGAAGTCAGTAATGAATTCAAACTGTAGGCTCTGCTAATTTTCTTCAGAGTTTTGAGCTGTTCTTAAGACTTAACACTGTTTCTAGTTTCATCTAGTTTATGTCCTGTATTTGAGCCTTGGCCATTTACTAACTTACTGTCTCCTCAGTATACATTAGAAAAAAAGAAATGAGAAACAGTATACGTGTGTCTTGTCATGCTTCATCGATTTGAAATAATGTTCCTGTTAATGCTGTATTTAATATTTAGTTTTCCTCCTATCCATGGTAGTGCTTTCAAGGGAGAATAATAAAACTTCTGGAACGCATACGTTCCTGACCGGCGGACTCAACATCATCTTCTGTGTTGTATTTAAACTCCAGCTTAAGTAGGCAGAGTAGATTGCAAGCTACATCCACTGGGCTAATTATATATCAGAAAACAGTTTTCTTCTCGTGCTCTTACGTGAAGTACACATTATTTCTCAAACTGATATTATTTAGTGCCTGTTAAATATTTCTATTATTCCTGTTGTGCTTTTAGATTTCTGTTTATATAGTGACTGATTACAGTGTCAAACTGGTTTAGGTTCCTCATCTTAGGAGCATTACAAAACTCATTATAAAAGCCAGATCCAAAGCTCGGTCAATGAATGAATTCCTTGTGTTAAGACTCAAATTGGGTATTAATCGAAGCTGTGGCTTGGGTGACAACTGCTGGTAGATTTAATCTGGAAAAAGACCTGCGATAATATTAGTAAAAAAAAAAAGCAAAAGAACTGAAATAGTCATTGAATGAAGCATCGAGGAACAAACCTGCCAGACAAGTGCCATTATCATTTTTTAAATGGGCATGTAAGCTAGATGTCTCGTTAGATTAAATTGTTATGGATGTCCATTCATCTGTGGAAAAGATGGTTATTTCTAGTTAGAGTATTGCCTTCCCTTTCTAATGCATATCTCGCTAATATCGTTCATACTTGTGTCACCTGAGGATCGGAAAGCTAAAATGCACATCATCTGCAACTATTTTGGGGAGATTGTTTGAAAGCTGAACCTAGCTTTCAATCCAGCTCCGTTACAACCATAATTGTATTATGGAAACTCAATCATCCCAGAGTTCGGAGAGCCAGCTTTGAAGTGGCTGGTATCAAATTTTTTTCAAGATCTGCTTAAATTTAGAAAAAAAAAATTAAGTGCTTAAGCACCATTGGTTTTTAATGAGACTTGAACTTCTAAGCGTTTAAGTCAATTGTGAACCTGGAAATTAGGCTCTAAGGATACTTAGTTCTTCAGAGGTATGCATTGACCTAGCTTCTGTTTAGACACCTGATTCCACATAATGTTTCTTTGAGAATAAAAGCATTGTAAAATGCGTTTTCTGTAAAGGCTGGGTTTAAAAGTAGATCCATTCTTAAAAAAAACAAAACCAGACTGGCTGCTTGCTTGAAAAATCATCTTCCTCTGTCCCTGCCTCCTCAACTCAATAAAAACTGGAGAGCTTTGAAAACTTCTGTTTTAAGGGCAAGTACGCCTTACCCATTTAGAGCAGGAGCTGCTGCCATATTAAAGTATTTCCTTCTCATTGCAGGCCAATATATTCAGGTCATCATGTGTCTTCTCTCAGTTGCTTGAGAGTATAATGCTCATTTGCCCCTCTGTAGTTCACAGAATGTCTCACTGAAACCCTTCTTGCACAGAAATATAAGGGACTGGTGAATACAAGTTGAAGTATTCTGCTTTAGTCCTCGCGTGGTTTATTTATTCGTTCCTTTGGTACCGTGAAGGCTTTCTTCACCTGTTACTGCCACAGAACAGGCAACAAAGGCTTTTCACTTACCAAAAAATTCTTGGAGAACAAGGAAACAGTAATGTTGGAAGTTCGACATTGCTGAATTAAGTACTGCATTCAATTTTCTTGGACTAAATCTAGCAATATTGTAGTTTTAATTTAAAAAAATCTTAATTTAAAAATGTATATAAAGATACGGATTTAACGTTCATCATGTGTGGACGTCTGTAGGTATATTTAATGTATTTTTAATTATCAGGAATAACTTGAGCACTTAACAATAGTTACTAAGATAAATGCAAATAAAATAATAGCAAAGTTTCTCCACTGCAAGCATATAGATTTAAATATGGCTTCGGTTAAAAAATAAATTTGTTCATCAGATTAATTTATCATTGATGGTTTGGTTGCTTTCTCGTATCACAAAGTCGTTATTTGTTGGATTTAGTTGGATGTAATTGTCATCTTCTGAAGATCTGAGAAATCAAGTTCCTGACAACCTCTGCACGGTTGCGTGAGTCACGGCAGAGCTCCTTCCTACTGATGCATGGGCTGGAGCCCTGGGTGAAGGGAAACACTGAAAACAAACTTGCCACTTATTGAAACCATCTTTCACAGCAGAAGGTTTTGCATTTCGGGTGGTGCGTGTGTCCTGTCCCCAGTGGTCAGTCAGGAGATGTCGATAAAAGAAGGTGGGAGATATTTAGGTTCTCTTTCCACTGAAGAGGTACGTAACTTTGAGCAAAACTCTTCACCTCCTTTACTTACCCTGCGGTTGAAATGGGGCTAATAAGGCTTATAATTTGTATGCTTAGTATGCAAATTGGCAAAGTAAAGCATGCTTAAGAAACGGCCGGTGAACTTGGAAAGCTATTTTTCCTCTTAAATCTAAAAAAGAAGGAAGTATCAAAACGCGGTCATCATCTAATTGCGTCTTTGCAAACCGTGTGGTGTGAGTAGAAATGTGACTCCTACGTATTATCTCTTTAGAAAGTCTTTTTGCCACAAAAAGAATAATGGCAGCATACTCAGCAGGCTGCAGGAGGATGAGATAGCATGCTTGCAGCATTTCTTTGCAGCATAATTGCAGCATCAATGAACCATGAATTCAGCCTAATTAACATAACTGGAACCACTGCAATCATGCTGCCATTCAATTTAGTTTTTGAACATTCTGGTGAAGTATCACGGTTCTGCTGGTTTATTGTTGAGATGCTGTAGAGAACCGTCCACTTGCTTTCTTGCTGCTGTCTTGATGTATTTTTATTATTTCAGGATAACTAGGGAACTTCAGAAACGGAAGATCATTGGCTTACTGGTTCCATTACTGAATCTACAAATAATCCTGTATTACTTCCTGTAAAAAGTAATGAAACCATTTAGTATACTATAAAACTCAGAGTAAATGTACTAAATTTCCAAGTTAGACACAGGTTCTGAATTGTAATGGATAACGAATGGCAAATAATTCTGGAACTATTTTGAGTTAAGGACTGCATTCCCAGAATTTTAAAGATAGCATTTTCTGTTACTCTTTGTAAACAGTATACCTAGGAGGAACTTTTTTTAGAAAAGCCTGGATTTTTTTAATGCATTGCTCTGTAAAAAATATTTTTTATTGTTGCCATTGGTTGCGCTACAGTAAAATCGGGAAGCCACAGAAGCAGATCAGGTACCACCGGTCTTGGCAACAGGGCAAAATAACCAGCTATTTTGGACAGAGAAGTCAAGGGACTGCTGAAAACAGCAATAGCTGGTAAATAGGAGAGCTGGGACTCGGAGGCTTCCTGCATCTCACTTGGCCATTAGGCAAGAAGTCCTTAATGGTGGCACTGATGCCACTTCAAAATGATCCACAACCAGGAGTTATTTCTGCCATCTGTGACAGAACTGAACTAAAAAGCTTAGGAATCACTGTCCTGTTGTTTTCTGCTCTGGAATAACTGCAGAAAGGCGAGAGTAAACCTTTTCCTTGTAGCTGATTTTATGTGGCTATGATAGTGGTGTTTTACCACGTCTCCATGAAAATCTGCTCAAGATCAGTGAAGTAGGTGGGATTTTTTTAATTACCTTAATGTGCAAAAAAATAGATAAATTCAATTTTTAAAAATCTTTCTTAAATAGAGAAGTTTTACATTAGGAGCTCAAAATATTAAGTTTGGAAGTTGTTCATAGCTACTAGAAATGATTCCATAGTTTCCTGCTTAGAAAATCTCCCATATGTTTTTATATACACACACACACGTGTGTGATAGATGTGTGTATATGTGTGTATGTACACATACCAAAAAAAAGTTTGTGCTTCTGAAATAAACAGTTCCGCTTTTTCTGAAGGATAGTCATGTTGAGAATAGTTGTTTCCGTTAGATAAGACCAGTCCTCTGAGAGTGAGGGACCATGAGTTAGAGATGGTGGTAAGCAAGTTGTTGATGGAGGGAGCAGCAGCACAGAAGTGGTATAACTGTGATATTTAATGCTGCTGTGAGGGCCAGTTGTTTGCAAACTATTTGCAGTGGAGGTTTTTAGTAGTTGATGGGTTTTACACCAAGGTGGTTTGTAATGCAGTGGTCTTATCTGAAAGCGATGAATGATGTGTATGACTAGGGTATGATTTGAGAGGGTGGAGTAGTCGCCCACATAATTGTTTGATAGGCCTTTTTGAACCTTATGTGGTCTAATAATCCCCGACCAGTGCGTATTCTGGAAGGGCTCCAATGTCACAGGTTGGATGGGTGAATCATAGAATCATTTAGGTTGGAAAAGACCTTTAAGGTGATAGAGTCCAGCTGTGGTTTGAGGGCAGGTGCTGCTGGAAGAATGACATACAGTGATTTCAGGAAAATATGCCAAGGTGGTTTTCTCTGTTTTGAGGATCATCTGCGTTTTCCTTGGGTGTAACTTTAGCCCTTTTCATTTGTGTGGCTGATTCAGAAAATTCTATATTCATGTTGACTCCCAGACGCTAGATTTCCATTTGTTCATTGCTTTTTTTTTTCCCTGATGATGTTAACTCAGGAAGTTATTTGTTATACTTTTCACTCTAAGCATCAAAGTATAAATTTAGCGTAGAAGAACTGCAGACCTTTTGAAATAGCCGTCTCAGTCATCTTTTGCTTCCTTCTGTGTCCTGATGTGACCCTCAGTCAGCATCTGAGATCATGTGAAGCTCTTTCCTATATTTCTGCTGGAATGACAGTAGAATTTATCACTGACCTTTCTACTCTTTCCTTTTCTCTGTAAGATGCTTAGTGTCTTCTGAGAAGTGGGCATTTTCTTCAGCCTCCTTTTTCTACTTCCAATACAAAAACTGTATTGTTTTTTCCCCCAAACCTTATTTGTTAACGTTCACTGTCTGTGACCATGGATGCATGTGTAACAACCAAAGCACTGCTGCTCATGTGGGTGGATGTTCAGGGTAGAGTCATGGGTTAGACTTATGGACGTACTGGTAGGTTTTGCAGGGCCTCAAAGGCTCCCAGAATTCAAATGTGTACTTGGAATTTACTTCACACGAGTAACAAGCTCTTACAGACTGAAATGCTTTACAAGATGCGCTCTTTTCTTTCATAGGATCATATCTGAGAAAGAGCTTAGCTTAGCATTCATAGAAATATGGTTCCAGCAATACAGTGAGACACTTTTCAAGAAGGTAGTTAAGTGTATGTATATAACCTAAACAAATGCGAGTGGTCAAAGTGACCTCAGCACCAGTGGGACTTCTTGTGTCTGTATGTTTGTCAGGCATTGCAACCGGCTGCCCAGGGAAGTGATGGAGTCACCATCCCTGGAGGCATTAAAAAAACACGTAGATTTGGCACTTCAGGACATGGTTTAGTGGGCATGGTGGTGTTGGGTTGATGGTTGGACTCGATCTTAAAGGTCTTTTCCAACCTAAATGAGTCTATGATTCTATGATGTTGAAGCTGGCAGATGATCTGGGAGCATTGCAGAAGATTTGGGGGGAGAAGTCCAAACATGGTAGATGGAGCAGAATGACCGGCTGAGGAGTTGTTTCTTTTTTTTTCGTGAACTGGAGGGTTGCTGATCTAGTTTTTTGCAAGTTGTAGCTTAAAATTAAGAGATAATTATAATGGAGAGTACCCAATGTAGACTATACCCCTCTAGTTTTGCATTAATCTGTGATTAACATCCTGTGTATAAAGCAGAGTGGAGTGCCAGACTACACATTTTATTATTCTTGAATAAGAAAGTGAAGAAATCTGACAGTTTCACCTTCTTCATCGGTGACTCTTCCTCACTTTAGGCTGCAAACAAGCCGTGGTGGCTGCACGATGGTCTGGCAAGCTTGCTGTCATAACTCTAGTTTTTAGGTGTCGGTTAGTCATTCTCTTCTCAAAAGGCTTAATATGCATTTTCACTGAGACTCTCCAGTGGAACATTTATTAAAGGTAGGGTCAAGCAAAGGGCTGGCTGTGGTTGAGGAAGAGTTGAAGGAAATGCAGAGAATAGCTGAAGTGGTTGGTTCCTGGAAGACCAAGCCGGTGATTCATCCATTTGGAAATGAAGGAGGAGAAAGCAGTGCCAATTAAATATCACAGAAGGTTATGATAAGCATCTTAACTATGGGGAGAGATCGCAGTCTTTCAGCATCTTTATTCCCTTCAGCTACAATATGTAAACTCAGGAAGATGACTGAAGATTGATACTTTAAAAGTTCAATAGTCACACTTGTTATTGAATGCAGTTACTGAGAACTGACAGAAGAAAATATTTTTGAGAGGAGTTTCCAAGTAGAGATCATATTTCTAGTTTAGTGTGCAGCAAACCCAGTGCATTTGAATGGCTGTCAGATCTGGTAGGAAGAATAACTGGTCTGTGGTAAAATACTGCAAAGGAAATAATCAGTCTCCTTCAGAACCCTTTTTTTTTAATTGTTCATAGGTGCAAATTCAAAAGTGACTCAGACCAGATGTCAGAAGTAATTTGAGTGTTTGGTATTTTAAATCTAATTGCACTATTTCCACAAAAGCTCTTGCACATACTCCTGGCTGCTTTTTAAACATTTATATATACTTTTCTGCCTTTTATACAAATTCATGAAATAAGGTCCTTGAAGACACTGAAAAATTTAAGTTGGTCATTCTTGCTGAAATAAATTGATTAAAAAAAGTTAAGGAAATCTGTAGACAAATAGAGACCTTTCCTCTATATGCTGTTTGAAGATGTTTTCAGGCTGTTAGAGTGCAAAATAATTGCCAATTTTCACCTTTGATATCTATCACTGTGTTACCATTAATGAGATTTATTTTTTTTAATGAGTCATTGCTAGGCACTGAACAAGTAAGCTAAGGAATATTTTAAGGAGAGGCATATAGAAAAAAACCAAAATAGTTCATGAAGACTTTGCTCCATGTACCTCATGGAGGTAGCTTTAGTAGAAATGACAAACAGGGAAAGCCATAGGTAAATGGGAAAAGAAATGGTTGAAAACTAAGGGCATGGTGATGATCAGGTGAAAAAGTCACTCGCGGGGTAGAGATGGGGTGAGCAGAGCCATCGGTGCTCGCTCACCTTGCCACCGCCGTCCTGCCGCGGGAGAGTCGGGCTCTGAGAGACGAACCCCAGAACCTTTGGCTGCAGCAGTCTCTGCTCCAGGCAATTTTCTGAAGGTCCAAAGGAGCACATCCCCATTAAAAAAATGACAAAAAAACCCGCACTTTGATTAATTTTAAGGTGATTGCCTCTTAAGAGCCTCTGAAAACTGGTTTTCAATTAACAATCTAGTTTACATAAAAGGGACATATTGATGAACATTGTCCATGGCTTTTTGCTCAGTCCCATTATTCTCCTCTAATTCATATGCAGAAGCTAAGATTTCCAGTGATCTCACTGTTTACCAAAATCCAAGGTACAGAGGTTAATGTTTTTCTTACTTTCTGGTGAGAGTTTCATCTCCTGTTTTCTTCACAAAGGACAATAAAGGAAAAGGAGGAATGTACTTCCAGAAAGCACCCAAAGGTACAGATGATCCATCAATAATTAGCTGAATGCTCTTGTGAGAGCTTGAAATTTCCCTAACGCTGTTTTGGCATAGAATGCTTCTGAACATCTGACAGCCAGATATTTTCCTATTCATATTCAGAACTATTTTCAATGCCAAATATTGCTGATTGACGAATTTGATATTTGAGTTGCTCATCGTGCTATGAGCCCTTCTCCTGCAACATGCCCAAACACCTTTTTAGCCACTGTGATAGGAAAATGCTCAGTATTTCACATGAGCAATGCAGTAGCCTTTCTGTACGCATAGGAAAAGCATAATGAAATAAGAACGTGCAATATAACTAGGATGAGATGCCTTCCTGCAGTAGGGAAACATTTGATGTGGAGAGGAAGGGGAAGAAGAGTCTAGGTAATAGAGGCAAGAGGAGAAGATGTGCAAGATGAAATGCCATTGTTAGTACAAAAAAAATTCTGAGAACCAAAGGTGATACAGCAGCATAATGAAATTAAAAGAGTGTTGGGGTGTTTATGCTTATTCGCGTGAGTACTGGTGGAACACCTCTTGAATTAATCATATGGCCTTCTTTATATGTACAATCATGGACCTTACCTCCAAATTGGAGCCAGTTATATTAGAATAGCTGATTACATTCAAATTGTGGAGGGGATTTTTTTTCCCCAGAAATTGGTTCTATAAAAAACTGTCTTATTTTAAGAATTCTGACTTCAGACAAATAATCCAAAATTGATGCTTGATTGAAGCTAAAGAACCAAACACAATTTATTGCTTGTTCAAAATTGTAGTGAGAATACTACCCTTCTGTTTGAAGGACCTTCTAAAAATATTCTAGTAGTTATTAATGGTAACTTGAGTGAGTTGGAGGTATATACATATTTGGTATCAGAAATTTTTTAAAAAAGAAACTCTCAGTGTTTTTATACCCATGGGGCTTAAGGATCACCAGATTGTGACATACTTGATGTGGAACATCAAATTGTCTATCCAAGCTTCTTCTAAAAGTTATAGCTATATCTTTCCAGTCTGTAGGCAAGTTCTACTATGAATATACTTTAAATATTTTTATTAATTTATTCAGAAGTATGATTTTAAGTCTTCTCTTCTTGGTGAAACATTTTTTCCTTAGTGCATTAGCATGAATAAATGCGTACAAAAAGCTGCAGTTAAAATTTGTGTCTTGAGTCTACTTTGCCATAAGTGTCAGTGGGTCAGGTTTTCTATAGTGAAGGACCACAGAACATGAAAGTCCAGCTCTGTGCTGGGGCTGAGATAAGATCTGAATGCAAGGAAAAGCAACAAAGGTCCACAAAATATCTGAAGTCTGCAAATACTTCCTGTACTTAACCTACACTTCATTGCGTGACTGTAAAGAACAGCAAATCTTTGTTCTTTTCCCTCTTGGTTCCCATTCAGTCAGTTCAGAGGCATAGGAGAAAGGTTTTGGGGAGCAAACTCGTTATCTGTCTTCCTACAGTTTCCATCTGATTCTGTCAACAGTGAGTACATCAAAACCATGAGCTTACAGCCACTTTTAAACATCAAAAAAGTTTTATAAAAATTATTATATACATATATACACACTTATATTTAATCTACATAACACATAAGTGAATGGAAACACAGTTTATGAATGTGAAGTTCCTTTACATCTTTAAGGTTTGGCTGATACTGGAGTTGGTAAGAACCTAAGCTCTGCTTTCGGATTCAAGAGGGAATTGCATCTGCCTTAGGTGGAGTGGAGAAAGAGCCAGTGTTTATCTTGGTAAGATCCCAAAGTGTTCAAGTGGGGTAATTAGACTTCTAGAAAGTCATTCAGGTTCATCCATTTATGAAAACCTATTAGGACATTTCTTGGGGTCTGTATTCCAGAAGATTCTGCTAGTCTTCATTATTTAATAAAAAGAGAAGAAAGTCTTAGAAATGCCTCTGTCATCCTTTGTGCCTGCCAGGAAGGTGTTGGTTTAACAGCCTCGAGGTGATCTGGTGGTTTTGTGCACAGGTAGGATCGTTGGCCATAGGTTCAGTGATTCGTATATAGAGAGTAGAGAAGGCTATAGCATGCATTACTTAGAGCTGGAAATATGGCAAGAAGAATGGTTTGTGGCTTCTCACAGCTCATCTCGTGGTAATTTGAATCTGAAATAAATTAATAGAGTAATCCTGTTTATGGATCATCAGCTGCAGAGATATTATTAAAGAACTTGTGTCCCTATTCACTAGGAACACCTGTATGTAAAGCCATGTTGTAATTGTTCAGACATACTGATTCAGACTGTCTCAAAATAAAATAGAAAATATACATATATGTAATGTCCCAATCATCATACTTATTCTTTTTTTTTCATCTCAAGAAGGTTACTCTTTTGGAAAACCCTCGTAAAAGCAATCCATTCTTTTCAGTTAAAAGCCATTCATATGGCGACAAACCACTGTTCTTCCATTTATATCTGTATTCATCCATTTAAACTCTAAAGCTTTCCAGCTTACTTCTTGGATTTATAGCCAGCTGGCTGCTGTGTGCAACATGAACATATTCTGACTGTGCATGAGATGCTTTGTCTCGTTTAACCCGTAATTGTAATATTGACTCTAGGCCACAGCTCACCTGCATGTATTTATTTAGCATTGACTGTGCAAGTTCCCAGAGTCAGGACTTGCCATCTCCTCGCCTATGTAGAACCCACTGTTAGTAGAGAAAAGTTAAGTCCAGGAAAAAAAAAAAAAAATCAACTTTAACCTCCCCAAAACCCCTCCTGGAACTGAGTTGGATAAAATGAATATGTTCAAGATGGTGGGCCGTAGCTGAGCCAGCTCATGTGGGATCGATGCCCGCTTTTTGGCATTTACGATAAACTTTGGAATGACTTTGTAACATGAATGCTTTAATAGCAAGTGGGGAGGGGGAGGCAAGGCAGGGAAGAAGGACGTATGCGCTCTTTTTTTTTTTAATGAATGCTAGATTGCTGATTTTTCCAGAAGTTGTCTGATAAGCTATACCTGTTTATTAGCAGATTTCTGCAGTCTTAGTATGTCAAAGAAATTCACTGGAAGTGAAATTCTGAAATTTCTGCCCTAAGTTACTGAATCATCAATGAGAAGCTTACATTCAAAGAAAGCATGAATATTAAAATTTGTTAGCATACTTTGGCTTTGTAAGAAATACAATATATTATTATTTTTTCTTTATGCAACATCGCTGGGTTGTAAGAGAGGCAATAGAACCATTAATTAATAGTAGTAGTCCTGGATAATGTCATAATAAGCAATACAACATATTAAAGCACATTTATTCTTGCCAGCTATCAGGAGGAACCTTTACATATTTTAAAGGCCCATTAAGTTTGTTTACATACTGAGTTGAAGCTGGTATGCTTTGCTTCCAGTGGAACTGCCATTGGCAGGGGCTGAACCAGACTTTAGTACTTGACTCCGACGGTGTTGAATTTCCCGACTGTTCTATGCAGTGAGTAAATATATTGTCGGTACTTCAGGCCAGCCTGTCTCTCTGGGACAGCGGGTACAACCCAAAACAGCGTAGTCGGCAAAGCTAGGGTGTCTGGGAGTTACTGTCATAAAAAGGAAAATAACTGAAATTATATGTATCAGAAGCAATTTTCCACAGTGGAAAAGGTGGTCAAGGAATCAAAACCGTGCCTTCAGGTATATTACCCAGCAGAACAACAAAAATGTGCTGGGCTTTAAATTGCAGTAGCAATCTGGAAAGGATTTTCTGACTGGAGCTATGTTAAGTGTTAATAGTGAAACCTGGGTACTTTTTCCTTTGATCTCTCCTCGAGCTCATATAGAATAATAGGATCAAAATAAAATGCCATTTATATGAACACCTTGTTCTTTTGATCTTGGCACAAAAAATTCTGTCTGCAGCAACAACTTAGTGAACAGTGCATCTGCTCCTTTTAGTTGGACCTTCTAGTTTATGATAACTTTTAATAAATGGTGTCACAGCCAATTTTTTGTGTAGTTCATGAACTTAGTTGTAATTTTTGCCCTAGAGTCTTTAACTACATTTTCAGAAGAACCGAGAATAAGGTAAGCGGGACCTGTAAACTAGTGGCTTATGGTCAGTTGCACATACGTATGTTGAAATGTAGTGGCGTACAAATGTTTACACCATATATTCAAAATAGAATGTTAATTGTTCTTTGACCACCTGGGCAAGACTGTTAAATCAGTGTACTCTGAATAAAAGAGTACGTGTATGGCTGTGTGACCCCAAGAATAGTTGGGGTAATTGCGGTTACCATAGCTGCTAGGTTTTGGATCCCCACTTTTTCCAGCAGGAAGATGATGTACCCCTGATGTCTGGGTGGGAGCCAAGCCTTTCTTTTCATTGCCCATCTCTGCAGGAAAGCCCGCAGAAGTATTCCTGCTGGTAGCGATGGATCCCCTTGGCTTTTAGGTAGAGACCTACAAGACAGATAATCCACGGGTGAACATGAGTACCTTTCAGCTCTTTATTCCCCAAGGGTTGATGGTCAGGAGTGTTTCTCTGGAAGTCATTATTGCAAGCACTTAAAGTAAAGCCACTTCTTCGTGCTCTTTCAAATCTCTGACTAAGATTCTTCTCCACCAAAGGCTTTGAGTGCATGGGAACAGCTGAGCTGTGTTTATTATGATGATTGATGGTGTCTCATTGTGATCCCTGCTTCAGTTGTCGTAACCTCCAAGAGTAGATGAGATGGGCATGAAGCACTGTGCCAAATGAAAGCAAATAAACCGAAGTCCTGCAGTTTGCCAGTGTCATAATTGCTGCTG
This sequence comes from Haliaeetus albicilla, assembly GCF_947461875.1. Classification (NCBI taxonomy): domain Eukaryota; kingdom Metazoa; phylum Chordata; class Aves; order Accipitriformes; family Accipitridae; genus Haliaeetus; species Haliaeetus albicilla. The sequence continues at coordinate 5,057,962 of NC_091486.1, forward strand.
TCCAGGAAGAGGGATTAGCGAGTGTGAAGAAACACTAGCTAGGAGAGATCCAGTGGCCAAGCAGTATCTTGGGTGTCGAATGTCTCTCTCAAGCTTTGCATCCCACTGTAATTTATATTTAGCTATTAGGCTTATTAGATAGGAACAGTCAGCTTGTTGTACGCCGTATGCAAGGAACACTGCTGGGTAAGTGCTGGGTAAGTGTTTCGGCTCTTGCTGAAATGGCTGCAGTTGAGGTTGCCGCACGCGAGCTCTCCTCCGGCAAGTTTTGTTGCGGACTTAGTGGGATCTCTGTGGTCTGTCGTGAGGCAGGAGTATTCCAGAGAGCCATAACCATGGCTGTAACCTATAACCTTATTCTTACAAAGTAGTACAGTATAATTCATTATGTGCAATAAAGATACTGAGCTAGTTTGAGCACCAAAAGCAGTGTGGACGTATCTGTGCAGTACTGCACTAGGATTAACGCATCCTGCTGAGATCGGGTCTCCGTGCTAATGCAGCCACTCTGCCTCCAGTCTTTCTGCTAATTAGTACAGAACTGCTGTAAGAAAGCTTGCTGCTGTAGTTGTCTAAAAGGCGGTATCTGGCCAACTCGTAATTTTAGCAGAGTACGTGTCCCTGTTCATCTTTCACCAGCTCTCACTTCATAGCCCAGAATTCAGACCTACCTTTTGCATCACTTAAAGGAAGGATGTGGGACTCTTCGGACAAGGAGTTAAAGTAAAAGAGCTACAAAGTTTTGTAGTTTTTCTCCTTGCAATAAAAGTGTGATTGCCCTAGTTCTGTGGTTAGCATGAAACAAATCGGCTCTGTCATGAAGTCAGCGGGGTACAAGTTAACACAAGGTAGTAAAGGAATAATAATAAAGTAAAACAGCAAAGTCCCCAGTCTTTTATGACAAAACCAGTATGATCCTGTTGCAGTCTAAGGCCCTACTGCAAATAGTGTTTTCTGATGCTTGGATAAGTCCACTTTACATGTATACAAAGTGTAAGAATAAAGTTGTAAAAGTATGCTTAGTATTTTACTTTTTTTTCCTTGAGAGTAATTTGCTATTGTTCAAACTTTCAGCTTTCACTGGTTTTGTTTCCAAAACCCCAAAAGGAAGAGAAAATAACAAAAGTCCATAAAGGCAAAAGGGATATGTTCTCATTTCAGTTCACAGAATTTCCTGCCTTTAAACAATACAAATATATGCCCTTAGGTTTCTAACGTGCTGGAAGGATACCGAATCCTTGAAACAGATCAAATTAAAAGCAAGTCCACTATAGCAACAGCGAGTTTTACCAGCATGTCCAATAGATCTCAGCAAGAATTCACTGGGTTTTAATCATGTTGCCAAGCCTTACAAAATCCTAAACTGCTGACTCCACAAATGAATAAATGCTCAAAACCAGCAAGCAAATTCTAGGCTGAATTGGGCACAAATAAAATCCGATGCTTAAGAATTGTTCCCTATTCATTACAGGCCCCATTTAAAGCAATTATTTAATAGAACTTTGAGGTGTATCCACAAGCAGGACAGACATGGACGTTGGCTACATAAAACCTTTTAAAGTACATTGCCTCCCTTGATTACAGTTACGTGTTGGTGTTGCTCCCAGCCCTCGGGGTGAAGGACAGGAGGAGCACGGGGGCAGCTGGCAGTAGTTGTCACCAGGTAGAGTTGTTGTTTGTGTTTGAATTCTCACGTTCTGGGCCTTTCTTTCACCTTTTTGACCTAGTTCAGTAGAAACCTCAAAGTACCGTACTTTGAGAACTGCTCGCCACGGTCACGTAGGATGTATTTATACGAACAACGTTCAGAGTTGTAGAAGCAAAGCATTGGGTTCAACAGTCATGGTCAACCTCTTTGCCTCTCCAAGGTTTCTGATTTTTTTGTTTTTTTAATAATCTATGTAGTCCAGTAATTTTCAAGATGACCATGTCCCACCGTAGGGCGGGCGTTAGCTCAAGCTGTTCACGTGGCTGTCTCTCCTTTCGGGGTAGGGACCATCCTTCCTCATCCTTCTTGCTGTCCTCATGCAGATAAGTCACCGTGCTGGTAACTGCCCGCTCATGGCGTATAAGGGTAACAGTGCTGTTTGTATCGATACTGGTTTCTCCTTTTTCCAACAAAAAACGGCATATTCTGCTTCTTGGTGTACAGCCTTTAATATCATAGGTAGCTCAGTGATGGGCCACATGCGTTTTCCAGGAATTTGGCAGCGCGGGGTTCCCGAGGAGCCCCCGTGATGTGCTAGCGGGGTTTTCTGGTACGCGGATGCTGAAGGGCGGGTTCTCGGCGACCTTAAATCAGCATCACTGTCATCCTGATTTATACCAGAAAAAGGGAGTCCGAGGTTTTGGTTCCCGGCCCCCCCCCCCCCCCCCCAATGACAGTGCTACTAGTAGAAATAATATTTTTAGAGCTTTCTGACAAAAATACGTGATCTTTTTAGGGCAGAGGGCTACTGCCGTTCGAGGTTTAGAGATGGAGAGAGACTTTTGGTGTTTTGACGATGAGACACTGACCCACTGGCAAAGTTGGGATTAAAACTCAGAGTTTCCTCTAAACCACGCTGGCTAGCTGAGATACAAATGCATACACGTTTAACCTTCAGTTGTAGTGTAAAGAAAGTGCAATTAAGTCTAATATAGTAACACATTTTCCAACGGAGGTCAAAGTCTCTGCATTACCCCATGGTCCTCAGGGCCAGAGGCGGTTGACTGGACCATCTGATTCGAATGCCCTATGGCTGAGATAACTCTACAATAGCCTGTGTTTTTCTTATTACTTGGATGTTGTGTTAATGACAAAATGTGGTTTAGATTTTTATGCGCAGAAAATTATTATTTTTCATTAATTTCTTTAGATCTTTCAGATAAAGGTTTCTTCATTTAAACCTTCAGGTGAAAGTAGGCTTCGTTGCTTATTTGTTTCCCGGGGTACCTGAGAAAGTGTTAAATAATTAAGGTAAAATATGTGTTTTCCTGAGAAACACACAGAAGTTTGCATTTGCGCAGTCGAGTGAATTATCAAAACCAGATGTGAGCAAGTGGAACATTTTACATAAATTTATTAAAATCATTATTTACCTGTAAGTTATAAGAAGGGCTTAGTTGCACTAGTTTGTTGCCAATAAGTACTGCCAATAATCTGCCAAAAAGCAGCTTGCTGGCAAAATCTCTGAAATGGTTAGCTTATGCTGCACAGAACATTACAACCCTGACTCAAATGAAAACCTACTATAAACGAACTCTTTGATGGTGGATTCGCCGGAATATGGTATTGATATATGGTATACACTTTATATGGATTATGTATACTGTGCAAGAAATATGGATATCTATTAAGGGTAACTTGATATGTAATCGGTTAGGACAGTTATTGTTTTCAGTATTTGCTATGAATAAGATCACACGGTGACTGTTCAGTTTTAAAATACAGACTATTCATGTGCAGCCCAAAGCGCTAGCATACTGTTTGTTCAATTAATACAGAAAGGCTATTGAAAATGTAAAATATCTGACATCTATACAGAGTAATTTTAAAGGCAACTTTTCTTCTAGGAACAATTTATACATTACATAAACTTATATTTTTCATCCAAGTATCATTTCGAGAATAGCAAGCTTAAATATTGGAGGCCATAGGGAAACATAATATTACGATAATGTTCTTTGGTGCGGTTTGGAAGGTTTTAGGAAACATTTGGAAGTATTTTTCTCATAAAGTCACTTAACTATTGAAGTGTTATGATAGCACTCCCTTCTGCATTGCGTATGTTACAAAACAGCCTGTTTAAAGGGGACATCCATCCTATATATCCTGATTAGAAGTATTTCCACAAAACAGGAAATTATATGTTACAGGATCCTGGTATTAGTTTTAATTAAAAAAAAAAAAAAAAAGGAAATAAAAGACAAGATGATTTAAGGTGTGATATCAGTTTTCAAACACCCATTTCCAATTCTGTTTAGCAAGAAGAGATACTGTATTGTTTGGAGCTATATGTGAAATTTGCATTTTCTAAATAAGCACTCGAGAACTGAACTTTTTTTTTCTGTTTAAGTAAGCACTAATAAACATGACCAATCCTTTAGGATCCTAAAGAACCTTAAAAACCTTGCAATTCTCAGAAGCCTAACTTTTTTCCCCATAGTGTAATTCATTCTTTTGAACTTCTGCAGAAGCAGAACTTAAGTGAACAATTTCTAAATTTCTGGCAGTTGTTATCAAGGGGACTCTTAGAGCTCCAAAAGTGTATCTGTTACCTTGCAAAGTCGGTGCAGCAGATCTACACAGTCATGATGTTTAATTATAGAGCAAATTACTTTTTTTTCTGAACTATCCATTAATTAATATTTTCATATCTTGTGCAAAATAACACCTAAGTTATTTTCATCTGCGTTATAAAATATGTATTGTAGTTCATTACTATCTTCCTGAGGAGTTTTTAATTTATCACCATTTCATTTGTTGAGAATGATGTTCTTAGAAATTATAACTGCACTGATTCTTACATTTAGTGTTAAAGGATTTCAGGGAATTGAAGATGTGAATTCAGAAATAATATATTTAGGGTCAAACTCAGTCTCACGTGAAGTCAAAGAGAGCTTTGCCTTGACTTCATGGGTCCAGAGTCTCCCTTCTGTTATTAAAATGCAGAGTAATCATTATCTGATTTTTTTTTTTTTTTCTGACCTGAAGCGCTTAAGGTATTGTTGAAGTCATTTGTCAGGAGTAAATATGTAACAAAATGGAATAATCCCACAAGTAGTGGATTAGGCTAGACATGCTTTTGGCTGCAATGACATCCAACAAGAGCAGCAGCACAGAGGTCTCAAAACCAGGAGAGCTTGGACTTTCAGGGATATGTTTGTTTCGGAGTAGTTTCACCTGCCTGTGCTCCTGTTTTGCACAGTTTCACTGCAGGCTTGTGTTTTGGAAGGTAGTACCTTTCCATGTATTTTGGGGAATAAGAGTTGAAGAATGCTTTAGTTAAAATCCTGGTCATCTGGGATTTAGGCTTTACAGTGCATCTTGAGCAGTAATCTTGATGTTAGAAATTCAAATGTAATATTGAGGGGAAGGTTAGGGATCAGTTTGACCGTCCTCCTTATATTTAGGTACAGGTACGACTTCTTAGAGAATAAACTAATAGGAGTGTTGTTGAATCAGTGGAACTTGGTTGGAAAGAAAGGTGTAAATGCTAAGTAAAGTAGGAATTTTGGGCAGTATCATATATGGATACTAGATATTGAGGGATTTTGCTCAGAAATTATTTGGAAAAACAGGTGGAGGCTATGGTTTGAGGAATCTGAGCATTTTTTTGTTTCTCTTCTACTCTTTACTGTTGACATCTCTCTCTCTCCTGCCTGTCTCATCTTCATTCCCTCCTCCAACGGACCAAGTTACCACTTGAGTCAAACCCAGCTGCCTGCGGTTGATCTGGATCCAGCCTCCCTTCTCCAGGAGCGTCTCTGCATCCCACCTACGAATCAGGCACACCGCTGGCGTGGCAAGGGTTCTTACATTCAGCTAATTTGTTGCTCAAACAGGAACATTTTGGCTGATCTGTCAGAAAGAAGTCAGACTTTGTGATATCCCTCCTTTGGTGTATCTGTTGTATGGATTACATACCACTTCTCTCTCTCTGGCCGGGATACGAACATTAGGAAGGCAGACGTGCTGCTGCTGCCGTCAGCTGTAGCTCTTTCCCCTGTTGTTGTTCACCTTGTAGTCCTTCCTGCAAGCTGCTAGCAGCAACACCTCTCACACACCTGATGTCCGAGTTTGAAATCTCCATCCTTGGCCTTGGATGATAGCTAAGACTTGACTGGATGAGGCTCTGAGCAACCTGGTCCAACTGGATGGGCTTTGAGCACCAGGTTGGACCAGAGACCTTCCAACCTTTGTGATTCCCTGAGTCTATTCTGTATTTCTCTTGTGTCATGGAAGAGGGAAGATAGTTGAGAGAAGATGATGATCGCATCTCAAATAATGTTTCATACTTCTATATCTTGCAGTCTGCAAATGGGGAAATCAGTGTAAACCCTACTTATTCTACCCAGGAAAATACATATTCGACTGTGGGAAGACAAGCTCAGCCACAGACCTTGTATTTTCTTTTGCCATGCCCTTCCCAGTGCTTAATCTTGGCTCTGTTCGGTTTTCTTTCTGTTCTCTCTCTTTGCTCCTAATCCTTGTCCATGCTTATAAGCCCCTAATATTTATATGGCATTATCTGTGTTAGAGATTACTGCTGACAAGTAATCTCTTCCCTCTTCTGAGTGAAGAATTACAACCATTGCTAAAGATCAGAAAGTGAAATTAGATCCCCGAAAGTATGTGACAACTTCAATAAAGCCTAATATCAAATTCCCTAAATATTGGGAATTTTCTTTTGAGCTTTTAGGTTTGAACTGTAGCACAGCTTTGGGACACCTGACCACACTCAGCAACTTTTTTTTTGCTGCAGAGCAAAATGTGACAGTAGTTGCAGAGAAAAAAAATTAAAAAAAAAAATCGCTGAGCTGAGACTGGTCTCCCAGTTTTGTCACATCTTGCAGTGTTTCGAGAAGTAGGTAAATACAAATGCATCAGTTTTACTGCTGTCAGGTGATTTGTAACATTAAATATAAAAAATATAAATGTATAAATTTATATATAAATATAAAAACCAAGTATATACTAATGTAGTTTTTGTCTGTTCCAGTTTGGCCTTCAAAGAACTGCTTTCATGACTTTTTTTTTTTTTCCTATTAGAACAGAGTGGACAAATTTCTGACTTTTCAAAAAGCTCAGAGATAACATGAGTGCATGCTTGTATAGTTTACATATATTTGTAGTAGTTGTGGGAACAAATTCAAGGAAGCAGAAAGAAAGTGCAAAAGTGGAATTTCCTAGTTACTGCAAATGACAAAAACGACTGTCCATTGCACCCATTATAAGCTAAACGGACTCCAGGTATTAGAATCCCAGAAGCTCTCCGTGAACCTCTGTAGTGCTTTAGGTCACATAAATTCTACTATAAATATTACAGTTAGCAAAGAGACATTTGTGATCGTGTTTAAAGAAAAACAAAGGAAATTCTCAGACAATGAGTTTGTTAAATTGTAAGTTATGCCGTGACGGCGCATCAGTGACGAAGGAAACGGGGCAGCTCTAAAATGTGTGTGCTCCAGCTCCAAGGCCTGGGGAAGGTTTCTAATATATCTGATTATGACTCCTTCCTTTTATTATTTTTAAACTTTTTAATGGCAATATAATAACAACAAAAAAAAAATCCATTGCACTTTCAGAGCTATCTTTACCTTTGTTTCCAAATGTAACTACAGTTACAGAAGGGCCAGTTTTTATGAATTCAAATTTATTTTTTTTATTTTAGCTTATATCCATTCTTACAAACTATCCTTGCTCATCGAGAACAACTATTCAAAACACACAGAACTTGCCTCTATAGTTTGACCTAACCTAAACCAGCACTCCAGTTAGTCTTTCTAATGTGGTTTTTATTCATCGAGCAGTGACATCGTGGCCCTTCCATCCTTTTGTTGTTGTTGTTGTTGTTTTTAATGAAGTGGTGCACAAAGTGACTCTCGGTGCCGTGAAAAAGAAACCAATTCCCATAAGTAATTTTTCATTAGGGTAAATAAAGTGCTGTGAATAAACACATACGATGTAACACGGCAACATGTTAGGAAAGAGGTGGACAAAATGCACATGTCTGCTTCAAGGAAAAGTATGTGGATTTCCTCAGAGTGGGGTTTTGTGGCATAAATGAAAAGAAAATATATAGATTGGGGAGTTTAAAAAAATCTGTTATTCAAAACGGCCAATATTTAGATTGAAACTGACCTTTAGTATATGGAATTTTTATTATATATGAACTTAGTTTAATTTTTAACTCAGCTTTTTAACTAAACTTCTATACCCAGTATGGAAAAAGGGAAAGTTTTCAAGGCTCACTCTTTTTAAAGTGTTCATGAAGTTTTAAAAATTGACTGTTAAAAGTGTCAGAGATCCTCAAAAGTCTGAATAAATAAAAGAAAAACAGTTTTGAAAACAAGTTATGATACTAAAATTAGATATCTAAGTCTCTCACTGTTTGTTCTGAACTTTCAGTGTTGAAATATATATGAGTTACGCATAAAAGTAAAACATTTTCCATGTTTTTTTAAATATAAGGGACAGTACCTTGTGGAATCTGTTGGAAGTGTTAATATTTGTATGCTTTGGTGATAATTTTTTCTGGAAAGTTTCACGTGTACGGGATTTCACTACCACAAGTTAATAACAACAATAAAATCCCTCTCCCATATTAAGAATAGAATGCTATGGCATTTTTCCTGTGTGACTAGTGCATGTTGTAACTAAGGTTGAGAAGAACGGTGCATCCTTCTCGATAACTAAATCCTGCCTATCTGCTGTGGTAGCTCTCTAGCTTGTTTTTTTGAATCATAGAATTATAGAAGGGTTTGGGTGAGAAGGTCATCTAGTTCCAACCCCTCTGCAGTGAGCAGGGACATCTTCCACTAGATCAGGTTGCTCAGAGCCCTGTCCAACCTGACCTTGGATATTTCCAGGGATGGGGCATCGACCACCTCACTGGGCAACCTGCGCCAGTGTTTCACCAGCCTCATCCTAAAAAATTTCTATCTAGTCTTTTAAGTCTGTGTCTGCTCCTGCCCCAGCTCTGCTATTCCATAACCAGCCTCTCTGAGGTTGTATCTTCTGAAATTTAGACAAGGATTTAAAAACCTTTGATGATCTTTGTGGGATTAGATACTGGCTCCAAATAAAACACTGGAGTGTTTGTTTTTTCTCCAGGTTCTAGACTTTTGGATGGTGATGTGGAAGTCCTGCAAGCTCTTGATGTTTATAAATGACCGAGATCTGGGCAGGTACTGGATAGAGAGATGACTGTGTCTGGAAGGTGGCAGGAAAGAAGAATTAATGTGAGTCTGGAAGAGGAAAAATAGAATAGCTGGAGCAAAAATGTTCTGGAGAAAATGTAAACACAAAAAATGTGCTAACTAGACATTGTCTTTCTCCAGCATGCTTTTGGGAAATGCACATGAACAGGTTTAGAAGATTTCGTGTTGTTATTAGTTTATTTTCAGGTCATTTATTTAAGTGTCATAAAGAACATTAGCTAGTGGTTAGGGACTACAATATCCATTATATCATTCCAATCATGTGGACAAGTTTATACTACATATGATTTACAATGGCCTTTCCGCAGTTAAAATTGTTATATGCAGGTACAAGGTTTTATACATGGTTGTATTTAGCAAAATCCAAGTGGCTGAGCACAGAGACGTCTCCCAATCAAAGTCCGAAAAATTAATGCTTTTACACGAACGCTGTGGGTTGCAGCGAGAGCTGTTTATGGCTCTCTGCCTACATCCTTTATCATGTCTCCGCTGTTGTTAGTAAAATATACAGAACTACTTTATGCCAAAACAATGGAAGTTAATGCAGATAACTTGTTCCAAAGTTAACCATCAAATAAATCTTTTTTTTTTTTAAACTGTTAAGTGAAATGGTGTTCTAAAACTTTTAAAAATTGTCAAGATGATGAATACTGTGTGTGTAATACAAGTAAATACCATGGAATTGATTGCGCACACATGTCTTAAATAAAGGATATTAAATAGTTTATTCCAGAGAGAGATCGGTGAAGTTTTATCTAATATTATTAGAAATTCTGCAATGACGGATCAGATTTATAAGGGCTGAAAACCAAGAAGAAAACCTCTTCAGAAATAGAAATGGTGCATTGAGTGGATGATTGGCCAGGAGATTAAAGACAGGCAGGGGGATACAGCCTGCCTAGGTAGTCCGACCTGTCACACATCAAGCAATTCTTCTTAGCAGCAATGATTTTTCAAAATCTGTTAGTTAAATTTGGTTTGGTAAATCAGACCTCTCGATTCGGTCGCAGACCTGGTGGTTTAGGGTAAATCCCTTAACCTATTTCTCCTTCAGCTTTTCCTATGCGTAAATATATAAAAGTATATCCTCACAGGGATGTGTCCGTATTTCAGAGGAGCCACCACCAGCCAGTTTTAGGTCTATAATTCAGCTTAGACTGTCAAAACACTGACTTAACTGTTAAGAGCATATATGTATGGAATTCAGCCACACTGAATTTATACTTTTATGCTCTGGGAATCTGAGGGTGGCTAAGTCGCTGAGATGGGAATGGTTTAACTCAGGCTCGTTTGGGAACCTGTCTTGTTTGTAACATAGGTCATGGATTTGGATGGGGCTGTTGAATGTGATTGAACTTTTTCTGGTTGTATCTACAGAGCAGCTCCAACGAGCGACGGCGAGCAGTGGAAAAAAGGTAGATCTCGTAGGTGATTTGGTCAGTGGCTTGAAAATGCAGCTTAGTGTAGATAAACAGGAAAATAATATGCCAAGGGACAGCAAGCCAAATCAAAGAATACAGATTGCATGGAATGGTTACACAGTGTACTGACTTAGGAAAGGAGATTTAGGGGTTTGAAGAAAAATCCTCAAAGCAATTAGTCAAGAATACAACTGCGGTAAAGCTCACATAGTGTGTGTGTGTTTGTATTTTGGTTGTGATTTTGAAGAAGGGTCTGCTTGCGTTTGAAGGTGCTCCATTGCAGGGTGAAGCGGATGATTCTGGCGTTTAGGAATATTCATTTTGACAAAGAGGGAAGAGAGAGGTTTGTTCACAGCCCAGAAACGAGCTGTGATGGAGTAAAACTCCAAAGAACTGTGGAGGAGGCTGATAAAGTAGAGCAAGTGTTGGCTTTAGTAAACAGTTCAATAAACAGGCTATAGTGCGTAAACATTTGGAAATTAAAAGGAAACGGAAAATTTAAATGTCTCTACTTATCTGGGAGAACCGTAATCACACTGAAAGACATGTAAGTAAATAATATTTGGGTAAATTAACTTGAGGTACAGGCAGGCATTTAGAGTGAGGATCCCATGGTGGCTGTGCACGTAGTAGTCTCCGTGTTAATTTAGGAAAGTCATGTTTGAATGAAGGAGCTTCACTTGAGTGTTTCCTGGGCAAGGACCGTAATTCATTACTACTTTAAATCAAATAGTAAAACTAGATCTGCGTAAAATGTTACATTTCATATATTACAAAAATTAGTTCAGGGGCCTCAACGTAACTGTGCAAATGCGTCCTGCTGTTGGGAAGGGTTTTCTGCAGCGTGGACATCAGATGGAAGAGCCAGCGGTGTCTGATACTGTCTGTGGTACCTCAGGAGGGTCATGAGCAGCTCTGCCTCAGTTTCCCCATCTTAGTGTTCATTCCTCACACCTGTGAAAAAACATGGGAGCGGTTGCTTTTATCCTATGAATGGATGTACAACTCAATCCTTTTCTCCTAGATGTGGGGGTTTTTTTCTAGTTTGTGATTAATTTTTTTAGTTGGTCATCATAGAAATCAGACAAGGATGGCCGGGTAAGAAGACCCGCATCCATGTCATGGTACATGTTTGACCCATGCTTTTAGGCAACACACAATCTTTCTGCGTTAGTTTTCATTGTCCTGGGATGAAGCAACTTGCTGGGCTCAAGTCTAGGCATGGTGTAGACTCATGTTAGGTTAAACACTGCTGCGTTTGGCATTTGCTACCAACCTTAGCTGTAGTCCTGGCAAAAATGCCAAGACTTTTCTGGCAGAATTGGCTTTTTACTTCCAGGAGGTGTTTGCTTTATTTTATTTTAGCAGGCAAATAGTTTTGTTCTCCCTGTTGATGCATGCATGTGCCACTAGCAGCGATGTGGTTCGGTCGAGACCTTTGGCTTCTCAGCCAGTGAGCTTGTTATTTTATTTCACAGGTACCATATTCACTAAATACACATGAAGTGTATCATTTACTGAATGCTAGTGGAGTTGTTGCTTGGATGGATGTAAAATATCAGCCATGGGTTTTTTTCTCATTTGCTATTATTTAATTATAAATTACTCGGTGGAACTGAAATCCAGCATAAACACAATACAGATCTATTTTTTTTCTTCTTTTTCCTAACAGGTTCATGCCAGAACATAAGCTTGCCCATTTGGAAAAGGTAATTGGTGTTAAAAGAAATGGAGATGCTTATCAATTGGAGAGTCTGCCCGGCCAGCAGAAGAGCAGAGCTTTAATGAAAAACAGCAACGCACATCGCGAGTCTGGACTTTGTGAAGCCCAGCCTGGACTTTATACCACACAGCACGAGGGGCTGCCTTCCCCATTAACAGCACCGGCGAGATTGAACAAGTCTGAAGCATCAGAAAGTACAAATCCTTGTCAAGAAGAAGATAAGCAACATCTGACTTTTAACCTCTCTAATATCTTGAGTGGACGGGACTATCAGCAAAGACCTTTACACATTGCCTGGCCTCACAGGTGGTAAGTGGTGAACAAATCCAAATACTGTACCTTTGAAAGATTTATGAATTTGGTTTGATCCCTTTTTTGTGACTTCTGTGAAATATAAAATAATTTCCTAAACACACGCTGACACCGCACACACACGTAGAGGAAAAAGACACGTCGCTGACATCTGATTGCACACACGCGTGGAGGAGAAAGGCACATCGCTAACATCTGATTATTCAAAATAATTTGTTTGAATATACGTAGTTCGGTAATGCTAACCAGACATTTAACCATTGATATTGATGATTCCTC